>NW_006238938.1:1553718-1566157 GCF_000226075.1 Solanum tuberosum | reverse complement strand
TTTTTTTATGTCTCTCTAGTATTTGCTTAAGTTTTGAGTGGGCTTAGTCCCAATGTTATATTCATGTATTAGATGGTTTTGAGACATATTGTATAAAGTCTAGAAAGTCTTCCGCTTGCTATTTTTTGAAAGTATCTTCGTGTGTGAAGAAAGTTTTTAATTCCTTATGGTTTTGGTGTCTATGCGATGAATGAATGCTAATAGGCTTGTATTAGACCTTTTCGAGGTCGAGTACGCCGGTTACGACTAGGGGGTGCTCCCGGGTCGTGACAGCCAGTCCCACCCAAGATATAGGCTCGAGGCGAGACAAACTTGGTATCTTCAAGAGTCCTAGGGAATCTATGAAGCTGTGTCCGTAGAATCCTAGTTATCGGTGTGAAGCACGCCACATCTATAATTAGGAGGCTGCGACATTTAGGAACTATCTCACTTCTTTCATACTCATTTCGTGTGGTACAGTTCATCTCTATAAAGTCTCTTTCTAAATCGTGCTTGTGCGTGTCTTTCAGTTGATCATGCCTCCACGTAAAGTTGTCCGAGTTCATCCATCTAGGAGGAACGTTGAGGAACAAGGGATACCTAATGAACCAGAAGTGCAACCCCAAGGAGAGGTCACCAATGCTACATTTCGGGAAGCAAACTAAATGCTAAGTTAAGCTGTGACTAACCAAGTTGGGCAACAAAGAGGGGCTCGACAGGAAGTGGTTGATACTTCAAGGATCCGCGAGTTTTGAAGGACGAATCCTCTAAGCTTCACAGGTTCAAGTGTTACTGAGGGTCCGGAGAACTTC
The DNA here is from genome assembly GCF_000226075.1 of Solanum tuberosum. Lineage (NCBI taxonomy): Eukaryota > Viridiplantae > Streptophyta > Magnoliopsida > Solanales > Solanaceae > Solanum > Solanum tuberosum. Next base: position 1,565,366 of record NW_006238938.1, on the reverse strand, counting down.
ATTGAGGAGCTTCAGAAGGTTTTTGAGATTATGCATCTCACCGATGCTAAGAGAGTGGAATTAGGTGCATACCAACTAAAGGGAATCGCTAGAATCTGATTCGATCAATGGAAGAAGAGTAGAGTTGAGGGTGCACCGAATATGAGTTGGGCTATGTTTGAGGAGGCTTTCTTGGGGCATTACTTTCCCCGGGAACTAAGAGAAGGCAATGTATAGGAATTCCTCACCCTTAAACAGGAGTCAATGAGTGTTCATGAGTATAGTTTGAAGTTCACCCAACTTTCTCGATATGCTTCGGAGATGGTTGTAGATATGAGGAGTAGAATGAGTCTGTTTGTTACCGAATTATCTCGTCTGTCGATTAAGAAAGGTAAGGCTGCGATGCTAATAGGTGATATAGACATAGCGAGGTTGATGATTCATGTAGAGCAGGTTACAGAGGTTAAGTTGAGGGATAGACAAGAGTTCAGAAACAAAAAGGCTAAGACATCTGGTAATGAGTCCAGGCAGCAGAAAAGTAACGCCAGCCGGGCATCCTTCCGACAAAAGCAAAAAGGACCTGCTCCATCATTTGCTAGTGCACCTGCACTAAGGAACAAAGGTGAGTATAATAGTCAGAATTCACAGAATTTCAGGGCTAGACCTACTCAGTCTTAGGGTATTGGGGTACAATGAGGTAATTGGACTCCTACATGTGCTAAGTATGGTAGGAACCACCCAGGTGCTTGTCGTGATGGCTCTACAAGATGTTTTAAGTGCGGTCAAGAGGGTCACTTCATGAAAGAGTGTCCAAGGAGTAGGCAGGAAAATGGAAATAGGGGCAATAGAGCCAAATCTTCTCCAATTGCTCCACCTGACAGGGCTACACCTAAAGGAGCTTCTTCAGGTACTAGAGGATGAGCAAACCGCCTATATGTGATCACTAGTCGTCAAGATTAAGAGAATTCTCCAGATGTTGTCACTGCTATGATCAAAGTCTTTACTCTTGATGTTTATGTTGTCTTAGACCAGGAGCAAGTTTATCTTTTGTGACTCCTTATATTGCAATGAATTTTGATGTTCTTCGTGAGAAACTTTGTGAGCCCTTTTGTGTTTCTACACCTGTTGAGGAGGTTATTCTAGCTAAGCAAGTCTATCATGATTGTACCATTTTCGTCAATCAAAAGAGCACCATAGCTGATTTAGTTGAGTTAGACATGGTTGATTTTTATGTAATTCTGGGTATGGACTAGCTTCATGCATGTTATGCCTCCATTGATTGTAGACTTCGTGTTGTCAAGTTCCAATTTCCTAATGAGCCAGTCTTTGAGTGGAGGAGTAGTTCAGCAGTGCCTAAGGGTCGTTTCATTTCATACCTTAAGGTGAGAAATTTAGTTTCCAAGGGTTATGTCTATCACTTAGTCCGAGTGAATGATTCTAGTGTTGAGACACCTCATATTGAGTCAGTTCCTGTTGTGAGTGAGTTTCCTGAGGTCTTTCCAGATGATCTACTCGGAGTCCCTCCTTAGAGAGAAATAGACTTCGGCATAGATATTCTTCACGATACTTGTCCTATATCTATTCTGCCATGTAGAATGGCACTAGCAGAGTCAAAAGAGTTAAAAGAGCACTTGAAAGATCTCGTTGATAAGGGTTTTATTCGACCAAGTATCTCACCCTGGGGCTCTCCGGTCTTGTTTGTGATGAAGAAGGATGTTTCACTTAGAATGTGTATAGATTACCATTAGTTGAACAAGGTTACTATCAAGAATAAGTATCCTCTTCTGAGAATTGTTGATCTCTTCTATTATATTAAGGGTGCCACTTATTTCTCTAAGATAGACCTCAGATCTGGCTACCATTAGTTAAGAGTAATGGAATGTGATATTCCAAAGACAGCTTTCAAGACCCGTTATGGTCATTATAAGTTTCTGGTCATGTCGTTTGGTTTAACCAATGCGCCTACAACGTTCATGGACCTTATGAATAGAATATTCAAGCTTTATTTAGATATTTTTGTTATCATATTTATTGATGACATATTAATCTATTCGAGGAATAGGGAAGATCATGCTAGCCATCTCAGAATAGTTCTCCAAACTCTAAAGGATAGAGAGTTGTATGCTATGTTTTCTAACTGTGAATTTTAGCTTGAGTCTGTGGCATTCTTAGGCCATGTTGTTTCCGGTGATGGGATTCGAGTCGACACTTAGAAAATAGAAGGAGTGCAGAATTGGCATAGACCCACATCTCCAACTGATATTAGGAGTTTATTAGAGTTGGATGGATATTATAAAAGGTTCGTAGAGGGGTACTCATCTATTTCATCCCATTTGACCAAGTTGACTCAAAAAGGAGTGAAGTTTCAATGGTCTGAAGCTTGTGAGAAAAACTTTCAGGAATTGAAAAAGAGGTTGACTACTGCCCAGTATTAACATTACTAGAAGGTACTCAAGGTTTTGTCGTATATTGTGATGCGTCCAGAGTTGGCTTGGGTTGTGTGTTAATGCAGAATGCCAAGGTTAAAGCTTATGCCTCCAGACAATTGAAAGTACACGAGAGAAATTACCCAACCCATGATCTAAAGTTGGCTACCATAGTATTTGCTTTGAAAATATGGCGTCATTGTGTTTATGGTGTTCATGTGGATATGTTCACCGATCACAAGACTCTTCAGTATGTTTTTAGTCAGAAAGAGCCTAATCTCAGACAAAAGAGGTGGTTAGAGTTACTCAAGGATTATGATATGAGTATCCTCTATCACCCCGGTAAGGCTAATGTTGTTGTTGATTCCTTGAGCAGGTTGTATATGGGTAGTACTGCCCATGTTGAGGCAGAGAAGAAAGAACTAGTAAAAGATGTGCATAAACTTGCACGATTGGATGTTCGGCTAATGCATTCCACAGAAAGAGGGGTGGTGGTGGTGAATGGGGTTGAATCATCATTAGTGTTAGAAGTGAAAGAAAAATAAGACCAAGATCCTATTTTTCTTGAATTAAAGGCAAATGTTCATAAGCAAAAATTAAGGGCTTTTGAACAAGAGGGAGATGGCGTATTGAGGTATCAAGGTAGGTTGTGTGTATCAAGGGTGGATGAACTCCAAGAGAGAATCATGGAGGAAGCTCATAGCTCCAAATATTCCATTCATCTGGGTTCCAGAAAGATGTATTGTGACTTGAGAGAAGTATATTGGTGGAATAGTATGAAGAAAGATATTGCTGAGTTCATTACTAAATGCCCGAATTGTCAACAAGTTAAAGTAGAGCATCAAAAGACTGGTGGTATGGCTTAGAATATAGAGATTCCGGAGTGGAAGTGGGAGACGATCAATATGGACTTTATTACTAGTTTGTCACGGTCTCGTAGGCAACATGATTCTATTTGGGTGATTGTGGATCGAATGACCAAATCAGCCCACTTTTTGCCGGTAAAGACTACCCATTCAGCAGAGGATTATGCCAAGTTATACATTCAAGAAGTAGTAAAACTTCATGGAGTCCGTGTTTGGATTATATCTGATAGAGGCACACAATTTACTACACAGTTCTGGAATCTTTTCAGAAAGGCTTGGGTTCAAAGGTTAACTTAAGTACTACTTTTCATCCTAAGACAGATGGTCAAGCAGAGTGCACTATTCAGACCTTAGAAGATATGTTGAGGACCTGTGTGTGTCATTTCAAAGGTAATTGGGATAATCGCCTACCTCTCATTGAGTTTGCCTATAACAATAGGTACCATTATAACATCCAGATGGCTCCTTATGAAGCTCTTTATGGGAGAAGGTGCTGATCTCCTATTGGATGGTTTAAGTTTGGTGAAGTTGGGCTGCTAGGACTAGACTTAGTTTATCAAACTATGGAAAAAGTTAAGATTATCTAAGAAAGGTTGAAAACAGCGCAGAGTCGTGAGAAATCCTACACTAATGTTAGGAGAAGGGAGTTAGAGTTTGAAGTAGATGATTGGATATACTTGAAAGTTTCCACCATGAAGGGTGTTATGAGATTTGGTAATAAAGGGAAGCATAGTCCCCGGTATAATGGTCATTACAAAATATCCAAGAGGATTGGCAATGTAGCTTATGAGTTAGAGCTACCACAAGAGTTAGCAGGGGTCCATCTGGTATTTCATATTTCCATGTTGAAGAAGTGCATGAGATATCCTTCACTTATCATACCTACCGAAGATATTGGTATCAAGGATAGCTTATCTTATGAGCAGATTCATGTTCAAATTCTAGATTGCCAAGTTTGCAAGTTGAGAACTAAAGAGGTAGCATTAGTCAATGATCTATGGAGAAATCAATTTTTTGAGAAAGCTACTTGGGAAGCTAAAGAGGATATGAAGAAGAGGTACCCACATTTCTTCAAATTCGGAGAAGTTTCAAATTAAGGTACTAATCCCTTTCTTGGCATTTATTTTAAGTTGGCATATTGTATTTACATTTTTGCTTGTTGGGTGTTTGAGCTAAATGTTAGATGTTACACCCTTTGTCTAATTAGAGTGATCTCATTTGAGGACGAATATTCCCAAGGGGGAGATATTGTAACACCTCGCTAAGTGAAAGAGTTGGAATTAGAAAGAGTCATTTTTGGAAAGATGAAAATTTGGAAATTTGTTTAAGTTATGTTAAGTTTGAGTTTTGGGTAAACTTCAAACGACCATAACTCCTAGCTCAAGATTAGTTAGGTGTTCTAAAAGATACCGTAGGAAATATCTTTGAATTATCTTTCCAATGCCGCCGAGTTTGCTAAATTTTGAGTTCGTATAAGGGTGACATGCCCATTTGAAGTTGAGTTGTCTAGATAAGGAAAGTCAAAATCGGATTTTAGAAGGGTATTATGGTCTTTTCATTACCCAATTAAATTATTTCATTTTTAGTAATTTATTTGGGGTCTAAAATGGGTTAGTCCAGTTTAAGCAATTAAGAAATACGCTAGGGCTTTGAGAGAAGAGAAAAGAGGAGAAAAGTCAAGGCGTTCTTGGAGATTTCTTGGGGAATCGAAGTCGTATTGACAAGGGTTGATCCCTAAAAATGTATGTGGGACTTTTATAGTGTTGGGTTCGCTCACCCACGTGCCAATCATGTTTGTTTAAGAGAAATTCATTCTAGAAAGTTGTAAGTATGATGTTTCTTGAATTATGTTCTTGAAATTTCCTTTAGTTCTTGAGATTTGATGGGATTGTTGAGTTTTTTATGGAATCGTGTCGATTTTAGAGTTGTTTTGAATTAGAATTGTGTGTACATATACTGGGTATCTGAATCTAAAGAGGAATTGAGACAGAATTGAATTTAGGCGAATTGGGTGAGAAAACGAAGAAGGAAAAAGTCGAGCAGATTTCGGCACGCAAGTCCGCATCGCGGACTTGCTCCCCAGTGCACAAAAATCACCTCCGTGTCGTGAAGAGGATGCGGACTCCTCTGTTTCAAAAATAAATTTTCGTGATCAAATATTAAAATGCATCTGTGCGTCACGGACTTGTTTCCAGAGAGTGATTTCGTGATCGTTTCTCATGTTAAACTATATAAAAACACTCCTAAACATCACAAGATCTTTCCTATCACAAATCACAATCCTTGAATCCATAAATTCAAATTCAAGGAAAGTTAAGAGTCAAGTCAAGAGAGTTCTTAGAGTCCTTTTGAAAAAGTCTTTTGCAAATGCTTTAAACTTGTTTTAAGACTTGAGTTTTGAGTTAAGTAAGACTAATAAATGAAGTTCATTTCTTCAAAAAGAGTATATGGGAACTAAGTATTCCCAATGATTAAATGTTTTCACATTTAAACAAGAGAGGAAATACCGATTTACAAGAGAGCCTTTGAGTTAGCTTTTGAGTAATTATCTCAAACCACAGAAAGAGTTTTAATTTTAAACATATGAGCTGAGTATTATGGTAGTAGTATTGAGTACTGATATGGGGACAAGTTCATAATAACTCAAGTCTCCATAAACCATGTAGCCATCGTGGGTACAAAGGGTCATACTTTTTAGATGATTCCTTAGTCTTTTTAGCATACACTAGTGGATCCACTTAGTTGAGGCGTCCTATATCTCGGCAAGTTATAGGATAGTTCTGGCAGTGTGGGCGAGACGTTGTATCATCACATTAGCTCATAGTGATGTTTGTCGGTTAGAGAAACTCCCACAGAGTTATATTACTTTATATATAAATTGAGTTGTTATTGTATTTCTTTAAATACATTGAGTTGCTATTTACTGTTTAAATGCTTTATAGAAATTGCACCTTTACCGTTGTTTATTTCTGCATTGAGTTGAGTATCCATGAGTTGAGTAAAGTTGAGGTAAGTATTTCTTTCAGAAGTCAGTTCAACATTATATCATACTTAGTTTTCCCCTCACAAGCTCGTACATTCAATGTATTGATGCCATTTGTCTTGCATCATTTTATGATGCAGATACAGGTAATCAGGATCAGCATCCAGCACCTCGTTTATCCAGTTGAGCACTCAGAGTCAGTTGGTGAGCCTACTTGCCTTCCGGAGGATCCCCTTGGTTATATTTTCTTTATTGCTTTTGGTTATTTCAGTTCTTAGTATGGTCGGGGGTCTTGTCCTGACATCCCTCTTAGTATCTAGAGGCTTCATAGACAGCTAGATATGAGTTATTTAGTCCATATATTTCAGTTGTTTGATTTTAAAGACTTGAGTTGCAGTTTGGCTAAATTGAATCACTACAGAAAAACTGTGAATAACATGGGGATTTCCTAGGGATTAGTATGAAAATCTGCATGAATCTTATTCTCCTACAATTTTTCATACTAATCCCCAAGAAAATCCCTATGTAATTCACCCTTTTCTTGTAGTGAATGTTATTTTCTAAACATTCTCAGTTTATCTATTGAGACAGTTTAGTCAAGATTGTATTTAAGTGCATTTTCTGTTAAGTAAGTCTTCCACTGAGAATCTAGCCAGGCCAAGGGTTCGCTTGAGGCCAGTAATGGTTCTCTAGTGTCAGTCCCCCCCCAGGGTATACGCTGGGGGTGTGATAGATTTTCATTAGTGATTCATAATTGTATGGAGGAATTTGAGTTGGAAAGAATGAAATTCTTGGAGAAGGACTTATCTTGAAGAAGAATCTTGAAAAAGATTGAAACAATCTTGAAAAATATTAAAAGAATCTTGAATGGAGTCTTCTACTTTGATTTTTCATTAGGGTTTTGCCTAGGGTTTGAGAGAGAAGAGAATGATGTTTTAAAAGATGAAAATATGATTATTTTTTTAGCCTTTTATTAGTGAAGAAATTCTTTTAGGGTTTTCTTGGTGGTAAAAGGACAAAAAGACCCCTTTTAATGTTTCTGATCGTCTAATTCGTCACTGTACTGTATCAGTTACTAAAATGGTCATAACTTTTACTTAGAAATTGGATTGACGCGAAATCGGTAGCATTGGAAAGTAGATTTAAATACCTTTAACTTGATAGGTTATGGGCCACGTAACTCTTTATATTCTAAGAGATATGACCATTTGAAGTTGACCCAAGTAGATTTTTACATCAAAACTTAATCGATAAAGAAACGGTCAACTCTACTTTGTGCTAGGAAATTCTATTGACCTTAATTCATATTCAAATCATTCCCACACTAAAGAATTTACCTTTAAACATATGGGTAATTTATGAATCACCCGATATGACCCTACAAGTAAATGAAGAATGGTTTGAGTCTTAACTTAGAAATTTTTGAAGTGTCAATATATGTCTGTTAGATAATTACTGTGTTTCTCGGCTTACTTCCACTTCTTCATTTTTATATTTTCTACTATTGATTGTGATGTGGATATACTCATAGTGATATAAATACTCTTGAAATTTCTTTAGCTAGCAAAATTTGTTTGTTAGTTATTGTTCATTTTTTTATGGACGGCTAGTCATGACAGGGACGGACCACGTGCAGCGTTTCGGGTGCTCAAGCATCCATTAACCCCAATGCAAACTATGTATTCTTTTACAAAAATTTATTTAAAATTGTTATATAATAGCTGAAGAGAACCCATTACTCAAAAATTGGGGATGGGTGCTTAGGTTGAGAATTAGAAGTAAGGATCCTTGTTGGGCCCAATGTACGTGGTTCGATTTCTATTTAAATCATTTTTGTGAACTCCTTATTTCATTTTCTTCTAGAAAGCTTAGGTTGTTCGCTTTCCGTTTTATTTTACTTTCTTTATTTATTTTTGGGATAATTTCCGAGATCTTTCCTAAGGGTTGGCTCCATAACACAAACTTCCCTTGTAGTTTATGATATTACACTTACCTCCCTTATTTATGATTTTTTGGTAACAATTTTACTAACATATTGATCAAAAATATATAAAAAATCAAAAGTTTACGAATATATCCTTACTAATATTTTCTTTCTTTAACTATTGATTTTGTGGATCCCTAATATGTAAACACTGACTCTGTTTAAACAAGTAAAGATAAAAAAAAAAAAAAAAAAAACTATTTACATTACAATTTTGATTTTTCAATTATGAAAAAAAAAATTGGCGTTAGTCAATAGATCTAGTATTTTCCATGTCAATTCATAACTAGAATCTAGTAACTAAACATAATAAATCAAGAAAAGTCTTCTCAATAAAAATAAAAACTTTCATCATACATATAAGGGAAAAGGGTCTGAAAAATACTCCAACTTTAAACGAAATTGTTGTTACGATGCCAAACATTATGGAGGACCTTTTACCCCTTGCACTATTTAATAGTGTATTTTAAAGGTATATATGTGTCCACGTGGACACATTACTATTTATAATGATGCAATATTTATGATGTCCACGTGGGAACATATATACCTTTAAAATACACTATTAAATAGTGCAGAGGGGTAAAAGGTCCTTTCCAAAGTTCGGTATTGTTACAACAATTTCGGCCAAAGTTTGAATATATTTCATACCTTTTTCCCTACATATAAAATAATATTCTCACGGAAGAAAAACATGTGATGTGATAGATATTGTATCATACAACTATAGTAATCACAGAGAATGGAAGGTTTCCTCTAATGAATTGTTCATTCTAAAATTAAAACATTTGTTAAATAAAAAGCAGTAAATGGTAAATTTGTCAATTTTTAAATTTTTATACTTATAATAAATATGTTAAGAGAATCGTTATAGAAAAATTAAGAATAAGGGAGGTAAGCGTAATATTGTAAACCACAAGGGAGGTTAGTGTTACGGAGCCGAACCCAAGGGGAGGTCTCTGAAATTATCCCTTTATTGTTAAACTATCTTTGTTCTCTTTTTCATTGAGTTTTTATAAAATTTTAGAATTATCTTTTTGTTAACTTAAAATTATTATTGTGTTCAAATAATTTTGCTCTTATATTTTGTGATCACTAGCAGTTTTATGACTTAATTCCTACTTTGTGAGATTATATTGGATTTTTTTTACAACCAACATGCTAGTTATATTAATGCATAAAATGGTTGAAAGAGTTAAAAGATGTGATAGCATCACTTACAATCCATCTACGGAAAGTAGAAAGCCAAACAACTTTGCGTACTAACGAAATAGAAAATTTTGCTAAATTATGTGCTACTAAATTCCAACATCTTGGAATATGCATCACATTAACCACTTCAAAAGGTTCCAAATGTCTTCACAAGTAGTCTCTATCTCCCATGAGACTATAGTACTCTGTAGTACCACACATCCATCACATTTTTTGCATCTGATAAGATTTGCACCTTTGTCCACCCCTTTTCTCTAGCCTTCTACAGCGTCATACGAATTGCAATTGCTTAAGCAATGATGGCTTTCCCAACCTATTGAATTGGGATACCAAATGCATGAAGCATGTTACCAAAGCTATCCATAGCCACCACACAAATGCTTGTTGTCTTCTTTTCCTTATGCACACTAGCATCTACAATCACAACAATATCATCTTGTGTCGTAGTTATATTTATATCATCATTACAAGCAGGTATAACTGTAGGGAAAAATGGAGGAATCAAGTTTCTTTCATATTCATGGAAAACAAAAAGAGCTTTGTTAACAATATCATTAGGATCAGAAATTTCTCTATTGAAACTCTTCAAATTTCTAACCTTTCAAATTTGCCACATAATAAAAATACTTAATCTTATAAGCTCAATAGAATCGGGGTGTTTTTAAGCATTTGTAAAAAGGTCATTCCACCATTTAGCAAAATCCACAGTATTTTCTAAACTAGGCCCATTAATGGGGCAAATTTTCCAAACTAATTGAGCACTAGGACACTTAAAAAGCATGTGATCAATCGTTTCACCCTCAAGTCCACAACCCTTACACACTCCACAAATATGCCTCATTCTCCTAGAAATAATGTGGATGACCGGTAACACATTCAAAATACATTTCCGAATAAAGTGCTTATACTTGTTTTTAACATGCATAGACCATAAACGATTCCAGAATTCTTTTGAGAAAGACTGATTACTAGATTGGTCTCTCTTTTTACTCACTTGTTCACATCTAATCATTTCCCTATCTATGTGGTATCCTAATTTAACCTCATACTTCCCAGACTTGGTATGGTGCCAAATAATCTTATCTGATGAGCCTGTGGTTGAAATAGGTATAGAGACTATTGTATGGAAGTCATTCGGGAAAAAAACATTTCTAAAGATCATCCAATTTCCATGTATGAGTACTTTCCTCTATAAGATCATTCACTCTCAACTTGACATCTATTTGAGCATGCATCGGACTAGGTTTGAATCCACTAGAGTTTGGAATCCACGAGTTTGTCCACACTTTAATACTTTCTCCAGAAACTACCCTCCATCTAATGCCCTTTTGTAAAAGATCTCTACCCCAAATAATGTTTTTTCATATCTAAGAACTACTAGACGAACAAGAGGCTTTAAGGAAAGAAGTATGCAGAAAATATTTACTCCTTAGGATTCTAAACAGTAATGAATCTTCTTGGGTCAAAATTCGCCAAGCAAGCTTTTTCAACACCGCTTCATTAAAAGACTTTAATCTCTAAAGCCTATGCTCCCTTTAAACTTTGCTAAACATAAAGTCTCCCATTTTTCAAAGTGCATCTTCCTTCTATCCTTATCATACCCCTACTCGAAATTAGAGAAGATAGTCGTAATAGCTTTACATAAGAAATTCGAAAATTGAAAATAGGATAACGCATTAGATGGAATAGCAGATAAAATAGATTTAAGCATCACTTATTTTCCTGCCGGACTTAAGAAGTTATTTTTCCACCCTTTTATATTGAATTTCACCCTATCTTTAATAAATTCTAGTATTTTTTTCTTTCATCTTCCAACTACCGTAGGCATCCCCAAATAGAATCCTAAGTTATTCCTTTGTAGTTGTCCTAACACTTCACTATTACTATCTTTTTCAATATAAGAACATTTTTTACTAAAGAAAATAACAGATTTAGGGTGTATTTGGTACGAAGGAAAATGTTTTCCACTAGAAAATATTTTCCTTGAAAAACAAATAGATTTTTGACTTATTTTCTTATGTTTGGTTGGTGAATAGAAAATATTTTCCGGAAAAAGATTTTTAGTGTTTGATTTATGAATGAAAAATATTTTTTAGAAATATCTTTTATTTTTACTAGAGTAGAAAATAATTTTTGAAATTGAAAATATTTTTTAAAAATAAACTTAATTTTTTTTTTTGGGTGAGGGGCTGGGCGGG
>NW_006238938.1:1535631-1553713 GCF_000226075.1 Solanum tuberosum | reverse complement strand
GTGGGGGGATGGGGGGCTGGTAGGGGGATGGATGTCACGACCCAGAGGTACACCATATATGTAACATGGCGTACTTGACCCCAAATGAGTCGCATACAAGCCCTTAGCATATCATGAACATAAGATAATAGAAAAATAGGGAAAATTTAAAACTTTCTACAATCAGAGTCATTTTCAAAAAAGCAAGCGAAAGTCTTTATATTCATTGTCTCAAGCCATCTAATACAACTTTAGAATAAATTCTCCGAACACAACCCATACAATAGTCTCAAAACATGAAACAAAGACATAAAGGAAATGATGGGTTTTGTCCTCGAAGCTATGAGGACTCACCAAGATCTTCAACTCCTTAGTTCCTTAGAAACCTAGCTCCAAGATAGCACTCAGGTCTCCAAACCCTACATTTGATTAGAATGTAGGCAAAGTATGCGTTAGTACAAAATGTACTAAATATGTTAGCTAGCATAACCATAAGAGGATAAGACAAGGGTTAGTCAATATAAGACATAATCTAAAATCATATGAAATACTTCATGAAACATAAACTATAAGCATAAGAGGCAATATCATAATCATAATAAGCAAAGTCTCCAACATAAGCATCATATAAGCATTACTTGACTCTTAGTCATCTATACCATAAAAGAACTATTCTAAAGTAACCTCAAAAGTATAAATGTGCAAAGCATGAATAACATCCCATAATACCACCCAAGCCAAGTATCCCTTTTTGGTCATCTTAATCATAGTCTATATACATGGTCAAGTCTTTAAGCTTCTCTACCACAAGGGTACCATACTTATAAGTAACCTCAAAGCACACTTGTGCAATGCATGAAAGATATCCCATACTACCCTACACACTAAGAATAACCTTGAAGTCATCCTAGTCATATTCACCTTCCTTTGGTCTCACTATTGGCTTACTTCAGGTAGACAAGGGAACTATCACCTTTAGTCAATCATATCTTAGAAGACAACTATAGCAACCACCCCAAGCTAAGTCTATACTATACAAGAGAACACTTCATAAGTAGCTTCAAGTTATACTTGTGCAATGTATGAATAGCATCCCATACTACTATCCACACTAAGTACCACTTTAGGCTATCATACATATTCACTAGTTGGGGACAAATCCCTCTTTACTATTTGCCATTTGTAATTTAAGGTCCTTCTCTATTTAGTACAAGGCAAGTCACAACAAATGAATGAACTCTATTTCCCAATCCAAGGCTACCAAGGAATAACCCTCTACTAGGCTAGACCATGCTATCATCTTACTAACATAACTATATTAAGATAAGCTAACTATCTTGGAGGACACACTAACATGCAAGTCCAGGCTACTCTAGGAAAGGTACAAGTGTTCCATCCTAGCTACCATAAATTATCCTAGAGAAACAAAGTCATGCTACCCTTACAAGCACACCAAGATGCTAATATAAGCTATCCTTAAGAGAAAGTGATTTTCAACCCTAAGCTACCCTTGAAATGCACCTTACAATGCAAGGTCAAGCTACCCTTAGGAGAGTAGGGATCCTCAACACTAAAGCTACCAAGAAATGGTCTTGGCCAAACCAAGACATGCTACCATGAAGGAATCCTAATAATGCTAGTTCAAGCTGCCCTTAGGAGAGTATAAATCCTCAATCATAGGCTACCTTGACTACTCCTAACTCATGCTACCCTTAACATGCATCCTACCATGCTAAGTCAAGCTACCCTTATGAGAGTGTAAATCCTCAATCCCAAGCTATCCTATCTTGGTCTTGTCTTACCAAGTCAAGTTACACATGAAGGGATCATATATCACAACTTCAAGCTATTCTATTCTAACATGCTTTGATTCATTTTAGGTTATTAAGTCAACCTAGAATCATTCTATGTGAGAGAACCTTGTATCTCCTAGCATATTCATGCCTAAGTGTGTAAGAGAGAAACAATACACAACAAGATCACATAAATATTGGCTTTACCTCCAAATCCCTAACATTGATTACTACAAGCCCTATTCTCAAGCTTTACTTCTTACTACCATCTTTATACCTAGATTTCAAGGTATTCTAATCACATTCTTCATTAATAGGTGATTCTAGTCATAAATGATGATAAAGGTTCAATTTCATCTTTACAAGTCATGATCCATCAATTGAACTATAATCTAATTCAATTCACTTTTAGGTGTTCCTAACCTTGAACAATTACTACACATGACATTGATTTTAGAAGATCAATTAGAATTCCTCAATTCCACCTCTCATGGCATAAACCCACAAAATATCACATTCATCAAATAGACTAGGGTTTACCATAGAAATCACATAAAATCATAATTCAATGCTAATACAATCATAATTAGGTATTATCCAGTAGATTGGAATCATACTCAAACCCTACCGACAAATTAGAAGGAAACCCTAGCAAGAATTGGGCTTTTGACTTCACAATTGGGGGAAAACCTAGGGGGCTCTATGGGTGGAAGAACCCATAGATGATTAATCTAACATACCTCAATTTAAATCCCTAATCAAGCTTGAAGCAATGGAGGAAAGTCTGCTCCTTTTCCTTCTCTTCTTCTTCACTTTTACAGAGAGAATTATTTGGAGAGAACTTGGGTTCTTTGAAGAATGAGCTAAATCACTTAGTTTAGGGGTCTATTATGTATATATAGGTGGTTTAATAACTAACTAACCGACCTCCCTTAACCCCTAACTAAATACTAATTAACCCCCAAACCCCTAACTTAAAAATCTGCTTGACTCACGACTCACCCATCCACGAACCGTGAATGGGTCTACTGCCCGTACTGTACACTTGTAGGTATGGTATTGTGGCTACAGAATGCAGGTGATTGCAGTCCTTGACCCACGACCCCAACCCACGGGGCGTGGGTCCGTCAACGTCCAGTAGATGGTAATCATGGGTGGCTGCAAATTGACAGCTTTTGGGCTGTTTTAAGGGTCCTCCTCAAGGACCCCTTGGGTGGTCCTTGGGGAGTCGTACCTCGACGTATAGCCCCTAAAACCACCATTCTAAGTATGGGAATCATTTTTGTGATTTTTAATCCTCATACCACACTCTAAAACTCTTGCGATAAGCTCTACAACTCTCGAGTTCAGCTTACTAGTTTCCGGGGTATTACAATATCTCCCCCTTGGGATCATTCGTCCTCGAATGACGATTTTAAACACTTCTTAAAGTTAAAACTCTAGACTAGCAGCCCATCATGATGCAATATATCTAAATGCACACAACCAAGGAAGAAAACTTCAATTCCAAGCTAAACACATTCAATGCAACACAAGGGAGTAGGAACTACTTCTACCAACCCTAAATACATGAAATTCTATATCTACTCATTTTCAAGGAGGAACTAACATCTCCTAGCTAAAACATGCTCAACACACACTCATGGAGCCTAAATGCAATTTACTCACAAAAAGCATTTATTAAAGGAGGGATCTCTCAACTACAAACTAAGGCATGATCATTAACTCATCTCACGAAGTCTATATGTCACTCTTCTCATATGCACTACAACATGAGGAACACAATGCATATAAGTCATTTTTAACAAAACCTAAGCATTTTCATGAACATGCATATAAGGAAATCATGACAACACATAAAGCACAAAATAACCTTACTAGATAGGCACACTATCTCCCCCTTGGGAGTAAGCCTACACAATCTCTTCTAAACTTCATGCATACTAAAAACAACTTCAAAGTCCAACATAACAAGTCAGAATAGACAAGAAATCCGCAAATTTACTAAAGCATAAAACACATACCAGAAGGGACATGAGGAGATCACTCTTGATCTTCTCTAAATTGGAGAGAGTAAAACCTATTCTTCTTTTGAGGCTCCACATCCTCACTACTAGGGGCAACTTGCTTACCCTCTCTTCTTGTAACCTTAGCCTTTGGACAATCTTTTAGCTTGTGGCCACTCTCACCACAACTAAAGCAACCCTCTCTACCGGCCAGACACATACCCTCGTGCCTCTTACCAAACCTAGCACAAGGGGGCCCCATAGGTACTGATTACTTATCCCTTGGGGGTAGACAACCTCTCATCTTTATGCTTAGGAGCATTTGAAAATCCTTGTCCGAAAAACTTTTGTCGATTCCTAGAATGACCATGTCCACCAGACTTATCGTTATCCATCCTAGACCTCTTTTTATCTCTAGATCTTGCCTCATCAAGCTTATTTTCCTCCATTTGTTGAGCATATACCATAAGCCGTGAGATATCCATGTAATCATGGAGCATTGTCGTACGATATTCTTTTGATACTAATTTGGACACACCCATCACATACTTATTCATCATATCCCTCGGACTTGCTACCATAGATGGAGCATACTTAGACAATAGAGTAATGTCAGGGAATACATTTTAAAACTCATGCTACCTTGCTTAAGGTTGATAAATTCTCCCACCTTAACCTCCCTGAACTCCCGAGGAAAAAACCTATTTAGAAATGCCTCTTTGAACATCTCCCAATCTATGGGACCCGATTCTACCGGGCTACCATCTTTCCATTGCTCATACCATATTTGAGCAACATCTTTCAATCGATAAGCGGCTAGTTCCACTTTTTCTACCGTACTCACTCCCATGATAGCTAGCACCTTATAAACCTTCTCTATGAACCCATTAGGATCCTTTTCTACCTTGGAGGTACTAAATTCTAGAGGGTTCATCCTCAAAAACTCTCTCACCCTAGAAGCAACCATCCCCCTTATTGGGTTTGTCGGAGCTACCATCTCCCTATTGATTTGGGCTGTCACAATTTGGGCTTGAGTAGTAAAATCTTGAGCCAAAATTTAGAGAGTCAACCTAATCTCCACAATAGTCATATCCGGAGGATCAATTGGAACTTGACGAGGATCTTGATGTGGAACTTGGGGAGGAACCTCTTGCTCCACATTGCCTTCCTCTTCTCTCCTAGTATTTGCCTTTGTATTAGCCTTACCCTGAAAAACAACCAGCACAGATTAGAAGAAGGGCATACTAAAGCCAAACTCTATGGCACAACATAGAGAATGAAGAAGTGAGATTTCCTAAGCAACCAATAGCCTCATATTCATAAATGTGGCGTGCTTCACATTTATGAACAAGACTCTAGTAGAAATGGTTTGAGACAATCCTAGAACCATTCTAAACCTTGTGCTCTGATTACCAAGTTGGTCACGACCCAGGGGTACACCCTAGATGTAACATGGCGTACTTGACCCCAAAGGAGTCGCATACAAGCCCTTAGCATATCATGAACATAAGATAATAGAAAAATAAGGAAAATTTAAAACTTTCTACAATCAAAGTCATTTTCAAAAAAGCAAGCGAAAGTCTTTCTATACATTAACTCAAGCCATCTAATACAAATTTAGAATAAACTCTTGGGACAAAGCCCATACAATAGTCTTAAAACATGAAATAAAGACATAAAGGAAATGGTGGGTTTTGTCCTCAAAGCTATGAGGACTCACCAAGATCTTCAACTCCTTAGCTCCTTAGAAACCCAGCTTCAAGATAGCACTCAAGTCTCGAAGCCCTACATTTGATTAGAATGTAGGCAAAGTATGCGTTAGTACAAAATGTACTAAATATTTTAGCTAGCATAACCATAAGAGCATAAGACAAGGGTTAGTCAATATAAGACATAATCCAAAATCCTATGAAATACCTCATGAAACATAAACTATAAGCATAAGAGACAATATCATAATCATAATAAGCAAAGTCTCCAACATAAGCATCATATAAGCATTAGTTGACTCTTAGTCATCTATACCATAAAAGAACTATTCTCAAGTAACCTAAAAGGCATACATGTGCAAAGTATGAATAGCATCCCATAATACCACCCAAGCCAAGTATCCCTTGTTTGTCATCTTAATCATAGTCTATATACCTGGTCAAGTCTTTAAGCTTCTCTACCATAAGGGTACCATACTTCTAAGTAACCTCAAAACACACTTATGCAATACATGAAAGGCATCCCATACTACCATTCACACTAAGCATAACCTTGAAGTCATCCTAGTCATATTCACCCTCCTTTGGTCTCAGTATTAGCTTACTTTATGTAGACAAGGGAAATATCACCTTAATTCAATCAAATCTTGGAAGGCAACTATAGCAACCACCCCAAGCTAAGTCTATACTATACAAGGGAACACTTCATAAGTAGCTTCATGTTATACTTATGCAATGTATGAATAGCATACCATAATATCATCCACACTAAGTACCACATTAGGCTATCATACATATTCACTAGTTGGGGACTAATCCCTCTTTACTATTTTCCATTTGTCATTTTAAGGTACTTCTTTATTTAGTACAAGGCAAGTCACTACACATGAATAAACTCTATTTCCCAACTCAAGGCTACCAAGGAAGAACTCCCTAATAGACTAGAGCATGCTATCATCTTACTAACATAACTATATTAAGCTAAGCTAACTATCTTGGAGGACATACTAACATGCAAGTCCAAGCTACTCTAGGAAAGGTACAAGTGTTCCATCGTAGCTACCATGAAGTAGTCCTAGACAAACTAAGTCATCCTACCCTTACAAGCACACCAAGATGCGAATGTAAGCTATCCTTAGGAGAGTATGATTCTCAATCCTAAGTTACCCTTGAAATGCATCTTACAATGCAAGGTCAAGCTACCTTTAGGAGTGTAGGAATCGTCAATCCTAAAGCTACCATGAAATGGTCTTGGCCAAACTAAGACATGCTACCATGAAGGCATCCTAATAATGCTAGCTCAAGCTACCCTTAGGAGAGTATAAATCCTCAATCCTACGCTACCATGACTACTCCTAACTCATGCTACCCTTGACATGTATCCTACCATGCTAAGTCAAGCTACCCTTAGGAGAGTGTAAATCCTCAATCCCAAGCTATCCTTTCTTGGTCTTGTCTTACCAAGTCAAGCTACACATGAAGGAATCATATATCACAACTTCAAGATATTCTAGTCTAACATGCTTTGATTCATTTTAGGTTATTAATTTAACCTAGAATCATTCTATGTGAGAGAACCTTGTATCTCCTAGCATATTCATGCCTAAGTGTGTAAGAGAGAAACAATACACAACAAGATAACATAATATTGGCTTTACCTCCAAAGCCATAACATTGAAAGCGTTACTTCTTACTATCATCTTTATACCTAGATTTCAAGGTATTCTAATCACATTCTTCATTAATTGGTGATTCTAGTCATAATTGATAATAGAGGTTCAATTTCATCTTTACAAGTCAAGATCCATCAATTGAACAATAATATAATTCAATTGACTTCTAGGCGTTCCTAACCTTGAACAATTACTACACTTGACATTGATTTTAGAAGATCAATTAGAATTCCTCAACTCCACCTCTCATGGCATAAACCCACAAAATATCACATTCATCAAATAGACTAGGGTTTACCATAGAAATCACATAAAATCATAATTCAATGCTAAAACAATCGTAATTAGGTATTATCCACTAGATTGGAATCATACCAAACCCTACCCACAATGTAGAAGTTAACCCTATCTAGAATTGGGATTTTGACTACACAATTGGGGGAAACCCTAGGGGGCTCTATGGGTGGAAGAATCCATAGATGATTAAGCTAACATACCTTAATTGAAAGCCCTAATCAAGCTTGAAACAATGGAGGAAAGTCTGCCCCTCTTTCTTCTCTTCTTCTTCTTCTTTTTCTTCACTTCTAGAGAGAGAATTATGGGTTCTTTGAAGAATGAGTTAAATCACTTAGTTTAGGGGTCTATTAGGTATATATAGGTGGTTTAATAACTAACTAACCGACCTCCCTTAACCCCTAACTAATTACTAACTAACCCCCAAACCCCTAACTTAAAAACTAAACTTAAAAATCTGCTTGACTCAGGACTCACCCATTCACGGACCGTGGATGGGTCTACTGACCGTACTGCACACTCGTAGGTGTGGTGCTGTGGCTAGAGAATGCAGGTGGTTGCAGGCCTTGACCCACGACCCCAACCCACAGGGCGTGGGTCCATCCACGGCCAGTAGATGGCAATCGTGGGTGGCTGCAAATTGACAGCTTTTGGGCTGTTTTAAGGGTCCTCCTCAGGGACCCATTGGGTGGTCCTTGGGGTGGTCGTACCTCGACGTATAGCCCCTAAAACCTCCATCCTAAGTATGTGAATCATTTTTGTGATTTTCTAATCCTCATACCACACTCTAAACCTCTTACGAAATGCTCTAGAACTCTCTAGTTCAACTTACTAGTTTCCAGGGTATTACAATATCTCCCCCTTGGGATCATTCATCCTCTAATGATGATTCTAAACACTTCTTAAAGTCACAACTCTAGACTAGCAGCACATCATGCATGCAACATATTTAAATGCACACAACCAAGGAAGAAAACTTCAATTCCAAGCTAAACACATTCAATGCAACACAAGGGAGTAGGAACTACTTCTACCAACCCAAAATACATGAAATTCTATATCTACTCATTTTCAAGGAGGAACTAACATCTCCTAGATAAAACATGCTCAAAACACACTCATGGAGCCTAAATTAAATTTACTCACAAAAAGCATTTATTTAAGGAGGGATCTCTCAACTACAAACTAAGGCATGCTCATTGACTCATCTCACGAAGTTTATACGCAAGTCTACTCAACATGAGGAACACAATGCATATAAGTTATTTCTAACAAGACCTAAGCATTTTCATGAACATGCATATAAACAAATCATGACAACACATAAAGAACACAATAACCTTACTAGATAGGCACATTATCTCCCCCTTGGGAGTAAGTCTACACAATCTCTTCTAAACAAAAATATAAACAGTCCAAGTTGAAAGGGAGAAAAGATTAAAAAAACAGAAGAGCTAACATGAAATGACGTTTGTAAAATGAAGATATATTTACACTGAATAAGTGTGATATCCAATAGAACCAGTGACGTCTTTTAGGATATTTAGAATATTGATACTCAAATGTTATCAACTTGTTACAGTATTAATTTTTTTTTTCTTGCTTCTTTCCATAATGTTTTGTTCTTTCCATTGTTCCCAATAGCATGATCGTCAATCAATTCTACATAATCATCTCATAAAAGTAACGAATGAAGAGGTGAGTGACTCTCACATTGTTCGATTACAATACAATAACTTGTTATAAGGTCTTTTGAATATGTCATTATGTTTCAAATGAAGATAATAACTAAGCAATGCTTCTTCAACACCAAATACCCTCATTGCCATCTCAAGAAACTCTTCCCATTATATATACAGAATTGATTACAAAATCAATTGTATTTCATGAAATTCTACCACAAATATTTGTAAAAAGTAAAATATCATTCTTAAATAAAATTTTGACATACCATTCTCTTTAGTAACAAATTATCTTCACTTGAAGTTCCATCCAAATGCTTCTGGCATTCCCTGAACATGAAATTGGAGAAATTAATACATTTTCTTATACACAAGACCTTTAAAATCGAAGAAATTGAAAAGCCAAAGGTTTGGCTATTAATTAGCATTATGTGTTAGTGCTAGTACGTGGGATGAAGCGGTTAATTGGGCTTTAATGCAAATTACTGTTACGTGGGCTTCCTAGGCTTTATTGTTACGTGGGCTTTCTATTAAGCATAAATGTTAGTCATTGCATTTTCGTGACTTGTTAAGTCACAAGTTATTTTATTTGTATTTTCTTAAGCTATTTAATTAATTAGTATATATGGATTAAAAAATGAAAAAAAAAAAGGAGAAAAAAGATAAAAGGAATGCTGGCTATAGAGAGGTGCCACATCACCTTCTCTATATTCAGCTTATTTTCTAAGTAAGTTATTTTTTGCGTAAATAATTTATACATCGTTAATGTGTAGAACTTACTCTTTTTCCTTTTATTTTCTAGTGAACGGACACAACTAAGACATTTATTTTATAAAGGTTATGGGGAAATTTATATAGCATCACTCAAAGAATCAAATTTTAAATACGAACATGATTATAACTAAGAAAAAGAAATCCAAAATAATCTCAGAAATTCCTACAAATTTGATGTAATATTATATACAAAGACACTACATATTATGTAACACTCTCCTCAAATCGAACATATATAGATGTTAATTATGTCCAACTTTATATAAAGATATTTCACTCACGCTTCATTTTCAACTTTCATAAATATATACCAAGTTACTCTCTTGTCTTAATCTTCTCACCAAATCTTGGAACTCACAATAATATATATATATATATATATATGTGTGTGTGTGTGTGAAAGTCCGGCGAACCAAAACCATCAAAACTAGCAAACCTTTTTGTTCAAAGGATCAAGTGACAGCCATGGACATCAAAAGCTCATTTTTCGAAGAAAGAAGAATCTCTCATGTCACGGGATTTATGAATCTTCCATAGGTGATTATGGACGATATTTTTTCAAGATTGTCAATTAAGTCAATTTTTCTATGTAAGATTGTTTGTAACCTCAGGTATAATTTTTATATTTCGACCCTTTATTTGTTAACATGTATCAAACAGATCCCTTAATTTTCCCTGCATTTTACGTTTGGATGA
Organism: Solanum tuberosum; assembly: GCF_000226075.1. Taxonomy (NCBI): domain Eukaryota; kingdom Viridiplantae; phylum Streptophyta; class Magnoliopsida; order Solanales; family Solanaceae; genus Solanum; species Solanum tuberosum. The sequence continues at coordinate 1,543,107 of NW_006238938.1, read as the reverse complement.
TCAATCCAATTCTTCGCTTCTAGAACTAAAAGCAGAGTATGGTTATTATGCTCGTCGTTGTAACAGACCCATTCAGTTGACCCCAAAGTTTCATTTCCCACCGAGGAGCATATTTTATGTTGGTTCGTGTGAAGAACATCACAAAAGTTACTACTTCAACGTTTAGACACATCGTATGTGAAAAATGTGACATGTAGCAACCTTCTAAGACGACATATGATAGCTCTTCTAGAACTTTTGGTCCATGTATAAGGTTGTAATGAGTCAACTTTTAATTGAAGGAATGATATTTGCTTGGATAGACTATTATCTAGGATGTGTGATTTGTACCTTGTCCTAAGTTGACAACCATTCTCTCTTTGTGTATTTAACAGATGACAATGGAATCTATAATTACCCAAAAAAAAAAGGCATAAATATGGTGTTAATTATTACATTGCTTCTGTGAAAATAAATCTTTCATTAATTTATTACTTTCCATCATTGCATTGAATGTGTATGAGAAGAAATGTTTCATTTGCCTATAGTTATTTGAAGTGTAAATCTGCTTATTTATTACTCATACTTATTTCAACATTGTTGATTCTCCATATTCCATATCAATAGTAAATGTTGCATAATTTTTTCACATTCTTTAGTAGAAGGTGGAAAAAAATTAGTGCTGAAGAATTAAGTGTAAAACCTTTAATATAGATCAATAAGATATTAAAGGGAGTAATTTGTAGAGTTAATATCTCAACTTTGGATAGTTTACTTAGAAAGTCACTCAACTTAGATTAGTTTATTTAGAAAGTCAGTTAACTTTGTTTTATTACTCAAAAGTCATTCAACTATTGATATTTCACATAAAAAGTCACTCATCTATTAATTTTTTACTTAGAAAGTCACCCACTATCTTAAATGATTTTTTCACTAAATTTTGTTTTAAACTAATTTTTATATAAAAAGATAACATACTCGTTTTAATTATTTTATTAAATTTAGTGAAATGCAATTTTTTTAAACTAATTTTTGAAAAAAGAAATGATAAGATTAACTGTGTGTTTGTTTGGATTACTTCTTAATGTCACACCCCTTTTCCGACCGACGGAATAGGGTTTTTCCAATTTAAGTGACGAAATTGATTAGGGATTGCTTTAATTTTTTTTTGAGTCGCCACTTGGAATTGAGTTATGGTGTTCCAAGTTACCTTTTTGTTTAATCCCTAATACAAAGGAAATGGCTCTTTATTTGGTTTGCGAACTAGAAATTCGGGTAAGAAATTCTATTGGCCGAGGGGAAGGTATTAGGCATCCCTCGAGTCCCGTGGTTCTAGCACGGTCGCTTTTATTGACTTATACTTATATTAAATTATTATTATTATTATTATTATTACTACATTATTACAGGTCATTATTTGTTTGCATTTTTATTGTTGAACTTTTTTATTTGGTCTTAACCTAGATGTGTAACCGCATGCTTGGTCTTGACATTTAGAGACATAATTGTCTTCTTACGTCGCACCTAATAATTTTATCTATAAGTCTTTACTTTAAATTAATGAAAACTAATTATATTATTGGACAAGGTGCGTCACCGCATCCTTGAATTTACTTTAATATTTAAAAAAAGATGTGTAACCACATTCTTAATTGAAACCATTTCTTTTTAATGTGTCTAAAACTTCATCTAATCATTAAAAAACTAATATTTTATCCCTTATAAATAAAACTAAATAAAGTAAAATAAATCTAAATGTTGAGGATACAATATATAATTCTGCATCATTTCTATATCTTTTATTTTTTTTATTTTTTTAATCTTAAAATTAACGTCAAAATTAAGTATACACTTTTTAATCAAACAAATTAATAAAGAATTGTAAAAACTAAAACTCATTTTTTGTTTGATAAAATAAAACAACAATAATTTATTTAAAAGACGAGAACGATGTGATCCATGCATTTTTAAAAGATCATAACTAATGAATAAAAACAAATAAATAAAAAATAATCATCAATGAAAGTTGCCTTCATTCATTAAACAGAAATATAATAATCGATCAATTATTCATTTCAATCAAATTATGAATAAAGAAAAAGATAAGAAAACTTGTCATAAAATTACATCAAATTTCATAAATAAATTAAAGAGATAAGGAAAAGTTGAATACCACAAATATTGACCGAACCTCGATTAGAACACCCACAAGTTTTTGTAGGTTTGTGATGGTCTATGTGTTGTGCTTAAATAAAGTAGTAATAAAAAAAAGAAAAAGATATGTGAATGCATTGATTATTGTTTGAAAGAAGAACAAAATAAAAAAGAGATAAGGGTCTGAAAAATATCCCAACTTTGGTCGGAGTTGTTGTTGCGATACTAAACTTTTATGAGGACCTATTACCTCCCTAGACTATTTAATACTGTATTTTAAACATATATATTTACCCATGTGGACATAAAAAATAATGCAAAATTATAAATAGTAATGTGTCCACATGGCACATATATACATTTAAAATACACTATTAAATAGTTCAAGGGATAAAAAATACGGTATTAAATAGTCTAAGGAGGTAATAGGTCCTTATGAAAGTTTAGTATTGCAACAACAAATTCGACCAGAGTTGAAGTATTTTTCAAACCCTTATCCCAATAAAAAAAGGAGTTTTTTTTTCTTCTTTTCGTGCAGAAATTTGGTACGTTGCTGATTGCATTTGTTTTTGTTTTTTGATGTGCTGTGCGTGAGTGTTGGTTGTGGTGGGTATTTTTTTTCTTTTTTTTTTTTCCTTTCTTCTTTTCTGTATGTATGTTGGGTGTATTTGTATTGTGGATTTTTGGGGTGTGTGGAGTGTAGTTGCTGATGATTGGAAATGGGGAGGGAGGTGGGATAGTGTAGGTGTAGTGGGGCAAGGGTTAGTGGGTAGTTAATTTCTTTTAATTAAATATATGAATAAAAATAATTATAATAATAAAATATTAGCCAACTATTTTAAATTAATAAAAATAAAAACTAATCTAAAATCTATCTATATATAATAGGAGAAGAAAAAAGTGCCACATGTCAGTACCACAAAATTCAAACAATTTTAAATTACAAAAATAATTTAAAAATCTTTTAAATATGTATACTTAAATTAAACAAAAAGAAATAAAAAAAGAGCAACCAACTATTTTTAAAAGGTAAATTTTTAAATAGTAATAATAATAATAAATAATTATAGTACTAATAAAAGTAATAATAATATAATATTATAATATTATTGATAACAATGTATTTAAATTGCTAATCAGTTTTCATGAAAACTTTTTTAAATATATTTTAAATAATAAAAAACAATTGAAAAAAACAAATTAAAAAAAAACAAAATATAAACTTAAAATATTTCTGAAATTAACATTTTAAAACCTATTTAACATTACAAAACTTATTTAAATTAATAGCAGTGTAAAACTTACGTTAATTGAAAAAGGGAAAAAAACCACTGCCATTTTGATAGATCTCTAAAAGAATATTGTTTCTTTTTTTAATTTTTTTTTTCTTTATAACTTAAAAAAGTAAAAAAGAAAAAATACAATAAAAAACGTGCATCAATCATTTTAAGTAAATAAATAGCAAAACTACCCGCACATTTAAAAAATCTGTTAAATGAAGATATACTTTAGTTTTTAAAAAATAAAAAAAATATTTTAAATGTGTTTTTTTCAAAATAAGTAACCAACTCACGTAATTTTATTTTTTTAAAATGGTAAAGTAGTTACTTTTTGAATTTGAATTTGAATTTAAAGTGGTTACCTAAAACTACTCTACCCATTTATCTTTATTCCCTATATATACTTTTTTTTTAAAAAATCAAATTTGGACTAAAAGTCCTTATTATTGATAATCAAAATGGGTCATGCTCCTTATTACAATATAAGATACCTGGTCGGCCCAAAAGTGACCAGACCAGGTGAGTAAAAATGAGCTATCCCTTAGGATTTCCTAAAAGAATCATTTCTACTTTTTCCTCTTTTGTTCTTCCTCTTCTCTATCTCATTCCGCCTCTCTAGTTGCTGCCATGATTTGGTTCAAATGGAAACGCCTCTCTGTATATTCCTGTAAGTGTTGAACTTGTTCCTCATTTTTGTTCTTTGATACTCCTCCCCTGATTCCTTTTTCCTGCAGTTGAAGCCAAATAGGAAAAGATGTTCCCGAACTTTAATCACCATATCTCTTTGTTGGATGCACTCTACCACTTCAGATTTGGCCCTTTTACTCTCGTCTTTTGTTGATCCTTGTATCTCTTTTTGTTGGCTAAGCATGTTGTCCATTATTGTACAAGTTAATTTTCCTTGTTTTGATACGAACTGAGGGGACTTGATATTTATCAATGTTCAAAAGATTTCTTCCCTTACTTGGCAATTGTTGAAAATTAAGGAATATTTGCTTATCTTCTGTATTGACTGCTGAATTAGCTATACAATCTGCTAGCTGATTTGCTTCTCTAAAAATGTGTCGAACATTCACTGTAATTTTTCCAAGCATGTTATGAATGTCTTCCATTATTTCTACTAGCTCCCATGGTATTCTCCAATTTCTGCTGATCATATTTTTAAGCACTAGGGAATCAGTCTCCAGTTGAACCTAATTTAGTTTTTTCCTAATGCAATACTTAAGTGCTTCCAGAAGTGCTTTTGCCTCTGCCTCCATGTTAGTAGCTATCCCCAAACTCTGAGCTTCTGCATATATAAGATCTCCGCTACTGTCCCTTAGGCAAAATCCATATGCACTTTGACCTGGATTACTTTTGCTTGCCCAATCAGTATTGCAAGTAATCCACCCTTCTTTGGGCTGCAACCATTTAACAATCGTAAAGTATAAAGTAGGTTTGTAACTCTTCAATGTGTCCACCATTTCTGACCAGTGACAGGATAATCCTTTAATCCATGGGAATTTAACTCTTATTAATTGATGTATTGTCAATTGGCATTGGTGATACATATATTGATAAGATATCTCCTTCCCATGCCTTTTAGCATTTCTTCTCTTCCACAACTCTCACATGATGATAACTGGAATGGCCTTTAGTATTTGGTCCAGCTTAGTTGACATTTTGTGCTCCCACGACCTATAAATGAGTTGCTTTAGATTCAACCCATTTATGTTGATACCTACACATGAAGCAAACTGCTTCCATAGCTTTTGGGCTATGGGAGCTGTTAGTAATAGGTGAGACATAGTCTCAATTTCTCCTTTTTCACAACAATAGCATTTAGACACCACTTGCACCCTCATTCTCTTCAAATTATCATCTGTGGCTATTCCTTTATCCCAAACTCTCCATAAAAAGAATCTGATTTTGTAAGGTAAACCCTTTACCCACATGTAACTACTCCAATCTTTTTCTGCTTTCTTTTTTCTCAAGATGTGAAATGCTGATTTTACTGTGAAATCTCCTTTTGAACTTTGTACCTACCAGGCCTTATCTAGAATAGCTTCTGTATTGGGAGGTCTAATGTTCATGATTATGTGTTGTACCATCTCATATGATACCACTGCTTTCAACTTTTGTTCATTCCAGCCTCCATTTATTACAAAATCTTTCACCTCCACTTCTTCTTCTTGTGCCTGATCTCCTTCCGTGAAGTACAAAGCACCTTGTTTGGTCCAATTATCAAACCAAAAGCTCATTAATAAATAAAGTTCATTAAAAAAATTAATTGATCTATTCTTCTTCAAATGAGTAGTATTATTTGTTAAATTATTTCCATTCTTCTTATCTTCATTTTTTTATGGAGCGAATAGGTAGATTATTTGACAGCTAGACAGAAAAAAAAGTTTGAATATACTTGCAAATAACAAAGTGAAAGTCCAAGAAGAAGTAGAACAATATTTATCAAAGTGGAAATCTTCTGCAAATGATGATATTGTTAGATCTATAATGTCTTTTTGTGAACTGTTTTTAGTTCATTTCATTCAATTTGATTTGTTTTTGTCATATATTATACCTAAATTCTTTAGGTCAAATGAGTTTTCTATGTTCTTTTTTTATTTACATTTGTAATCTTTGATGATTTTTACTGTGATTAATATTTTTTTACGATTGTGCTATTTTTTATTTAATTTAAGTGAAGTTATGCTAATACTTTTTATGTTATATTTTCTGTTAATTTTTTCTATTCAATCATTTATACTAACATGTTTTTATATTATTGAATTATTGGTCATATCTTCACATTTATTAAAATGTTAAATAGATGCAATTAAAAATCGTGTTATGGAGTCATTAATATAATAATATTGATAAATGTGTAATATAATTTATTATCATAGTTATGCATGTTACCTCACTTTCTTATAGATTTTTATTTTAATACTATATTTGTTGGTGAATAAAATGTTAGAGTATGAATTAAAATTTGATTAATTTTATTTGTAATTGTATGTTATTTTTTAATTTAATTTTAGTGCAGCTAATCGAATACTTTTTAATTTTATTATTTTCTGTTAATTTTTTATTCCGTCATTTATACTAACATGTGCTTATTATTGAATTGTGGATTTATTTTCCTTCAAATGTGTAATGTTGTATGTTAAATTATTTCTATTCTTTTTATCTTCATCTTTTTATTTGGTGCATAGGTAAATTATTTTATGGCTAGACGAATAAAATTTGAATATATTTGCAAATAAAATAGTAGCACTCTGCAAATGATGATATTGTTAGATCTATAATGTCTTATTATGTTTGTTTTTTAGTTTATTTCATTCAATTTTGATTTGTTTTTGTCATATTTTGTACATAAATTCTTTAAATCAAATGATTGAACCATGAATCTATTCTTCTTCAAATGTGTAATGTTGTTTCTTAAATTAGTTTCATTCTTCTTATCTTCATTTTTTATGGGGTGAATAGGTAGATTATTTGATGGCTAGCCGAAGAAAATTTGAATATATTTGCAAATAAAAAAGTGGAAGTCCAAGATAAAAGAAAATATATATTTATCAAACTGAAAATCCTCTGCAAATAATGATATTGATAAGTATAATGTCTTCTTGTGACTTTTTAGTTTATTTCATTCAATTTGATTTGTTTTTGTGATAATATGTAATTAAATTCTGTAAATCAAATGAGTTTTATATGGTTTTTTTTATTTACATTTGTAATCTTTGATATTTTAACTGTGATTAATATTTTTTTTAGATTGTACGTTATTTTTTAATTTAATTTTAGTGTAAGTTAATTCTAATACTTATTTTTTTTTCATTTTCTGTTAATTTTATTCAATCATTTACATACTCTTGTTATTGATTGTTAGATTATTGGTAATAGATTCACATTTTTAAAATGCTAAATATGTGCAATTGAATATTATGCATATTATTCCACTTTCTTATAGCTTTTTAGTAACATACGTGTGAGTGATAAAATATTAAAATACGAACAAAATTTTGTTCATTTGTTCAGTTAAATTTTATTTAAAATATAATTTTTTAAAATTGTTACTATACTT
>NW_006238938.1:1506210-1535510 GCF_000226075.1 Solanum tuberosum | reverse complement strand
TGGAATTCAGACATTTTAAAAAAAATATAGAATTTATATAAATTTTTAAATAGTTAATTAGGAATTATAAAATTATTTTTAAAATGATAAGTTAGTTATTTTAAAATTATAAAATTATTTGTAATTTTTTAAATAATTGAGACTTACTAATTAAAAGTTTAAATTTTGAATTTAATATTTATAGTTTTTGAAGATAGTTACACTTTTATGAGTTTATCATAATTGTAAGATAATTATATAACTAGAAGGTACTCTCTAATAGTGCATGTATTTTTTTTGTTTGTTCAAAAATATTTTTATTTGTACGTAACCTCAATTTATATCTCAATTACGTAGAAACTTTAATAGTGATCATAAATAATTTCAATCATTATTATTAATAGAACATTATAAGAATTATTACTAAAGGTATTTATGTTAATAAAAAATTAAATTGTTATATGTATTATTGATATATGATTAAAGAAAATAACATGGGGAAGAACATAGTAAGTAAATATTACAAGTTGTATTAAAATATATAAGTATTATTTTTTATGATTAAACAAAAATAACAATTTGAAGAAAATAATAAATAAATATTACACGTTGTATTAAAATAATATATACTAAAAATTATGATAAATTTTATAATAGTCATAAAAGGAATTTACGCAGTAATCACTATAATAGAATACTAGAAAAATTGATAAGTTCCTCGACATCTAATCGTTGATAAAAAAATTAATTATTATTTTCTTTTTAGAAAGTTTAAAAGTAACTTACTCACTATTTGTAATTAATTATTTTCAATGATTAATAAAAAATAGCATATATCATGTACATGTTTCTATTATTATGACATGATTTTATATTGACTTTATTTTAAATTACTTTTCTATTATCGTTTGACACAAATTTAAGAATGTAAAGAATATTTTGAATCTTTTGGATTTAAAAAACAAAATATATGCAAAATATACTAACATGTCAATTAATCTTGTGATATTTTACATTTCATGTGAAATATTTTTAACTAATAAATTGTTAATAAGAAAAATATATTAATATATCAATACAACATAAATATAATAAAGAACAAATATGTAAAAATATTTCAACTATTTGATGTTTCATGAAATTAAATTAATCATAAGTTCTATATAGCCGCGCAACGCGCGGGTACGTATACTAGTTATAATTAAAAATACAAGATTATATTAAACTTAATTTAGAAGAAAACATATATATTTTTTTGACTTTTTTAATTACTTCCTTTTTTTAATAATTGAAAAAATAAAATTCCCGTAAACAATGATTCAATTTTTGTTGTTTTCAAAGCTTTTAAAATAAACTTAATAAATAAGATAAAAATCAAAATATTTAATTTAGATACAAAACAAATATTTAAGAAAAAAATAATTAGTGTAAAACTTTATGTTCTGTCAAAAATTACGTGTCTACAATTAATTAGTAATGACTTCTCGATTCCAACATCTTCTCTTTTTTGGTATCATTTTTAGCAGCATTAATTCGAGGAACGCAGTTGCTAGAACATTAAAGAATTTTTTTTGTCAACTGCTACCGTATGTTTTCAAAAACATTATAACTGAATAATTGGAACGGGTAATTAAGATAATTAAAATGGATATCTTATTATCTCTTAAAATATAGTTTAAAATAAAAATTAGATTCAATAAAATTTAATTAAAAAATCAATTTAATTAATTGGGTGACTTTCTAAGTAAAATATCAATAGTTGAGTGACTTTCTGTCATGCCCCGAGCCTACACCCTGGACGTGACCGACACTTGAGAACCATTGTTGGTCTCCAAGCAAACCCTTGGCCTAGCTCAGTACTGAACGGAAGACTTATGCATCAATATATTAACTCAAAAGTAAAAAGGTTTCTCAAAAAGTCTCAAATTAAATAACTCATAATATTTAAGAACATTCAACTGGTCAAAAGAGGCAACTCAGGTCTAGAACATTAACAATGGAAAATGGGACAGACTTCTCAAAACTCTATTGTCTATGAAGCCTCTAAGAACTACGATGGATGTCGGTACAAGACCCCTGATCACCTTACAAACTGGAATAAAAGCAAAGTGTGGAGCCCTCCGAAAAGCAATGAGGCTCACCAATCAAACAATGAGATTGCAAGTGGTATCAACGGAGCGCCTGTTGATAACCCTGGTTATCAGTATCTGCATCATGAAAGATGCAGACCAAATGGCGTCAGTACATGAAATGTACGAGCATGTAAGGGTAATTCTAAAGCACAGACATAAGCTTGAACTGATAAAAAGGAAAAACATGCTCACCTCATCTCAACCCAACTCAATTCAAGGATACTCAAAGATACTCAAACTTAGAAACACTCGACTCAGTTCAATATAAAAGCAACAATAAGGATGCATTATAAAGAAAGTTTTTAAAACATTAAATAACAACTCAATGTATTTAAAAATATCATAATTACTTTTTACTCTTATTTGGGAGATTCTCTAACCGACAACCATCACTATGAGCTATGTGATGATATAGCGTCTGGCCCACGCTGCCAGAACAGTCCTATACCTTGCCGGAGTACAGGACATCCTCAACTAAGTGGATCCACTAAGTTATGCGTAAAAGCACTAAGGAATCATATAAAAAGTATGACCCTTACCCATGTTGACGTACATGGTTTATGAGGACTTTGAGTTGTCTAAACTCATCCCCATATCGGTGCTCAATACTACTCCTAACAATATAACTCATGCTCATATGTTTAAAAACATTTCTTCATCCTCAAATTTGATATTATTACTCAAAGGAATCTCTTAAAAGAGATAGTGCTCAAAACTCCTCATGAACTCATTTGGAAATCAAGGTTTCCTCTCATTTTAAATGTAAAAGTATTTACTCTTGGGAATAATTAGTTCCCATATATTCATTTTAAAAAGTGAAATTCAACTCCTCTCATCCTCATACTCAAGTACTCAAGTCTTAAAACAAGTTTTAAAAGATTGTAAAAAGATTTCTCAAAATGACTCAAAGAACTTCCTCAAACTTTACTATTACCTCTATCTTGAATTTGAATAATGAATTCAAGAATTATCACTTGGATATGTATGATCTCTCAAGGATTAATAAATATTTTCAGTGTGGATATCAAGTAGAGAACATAGGTACGATTCAAGGGAACTCACATGAAAAGAAGGTCGGAAGGGTAGGGCACCTGACGACCCTGGCGCACTAATGGCACAGGGCACCAGCCCCTAAACTACTGAAGGTTGTTTGGGGCGCACTGAGTGGCACGGCTCCCAACCCCTATGCCCAGGTTTTTGACGAATTTTCTTCTCCAATTTCATGTCTAACTCCCTTAGAATAGAACAATTTCCCTCAAACTCTTTCGGATTCTTAAACCCAAATAACTACAACGAAATCCACTCAATATTCCTCAAGAACAACCCTCAAACTCAAAACCCTCGCCTCAAGAACTCATCAAACTCCAATAATAAAGATTTGAAGAATGAAACTTCAAGGAAACTCATCAAGAACTTCAATACACAATTTCATGGACGAATTTAATAAAGAAAACTCATGATTGGCGTGAGGGTGAACGAACCCATCACTATGAAAGCTTACATACCTCGAAGAAATCGAATCCTTGATAAAACAAATCCACAAACTCGATGAACGCTTGAAGCTTTCTCCCTTTTTTCTCCTCTTGAACTTAGCCCTAGCTTTCCCAACGCTTTTAGACTTTAGCGTAATCTAATTTTAATCAGCTTTGACCCCTTATTTGGGTGTAAAACGTGTGGACTAAGTGGGGTAAGGAAAAGACCAAAATACCCCTCCATAATTCGGATGAATTTCCTTAACCGGACATAGGGCTATAATAAACATGTTTATAATATAAAAAAAGAACTCTTCAAACACAAGAGATAGTAACTTCATAATTCCAATATCCCATTCAATTTATAATATCTCCCGGAAGGACCCCTTACAATTAACTGTTATACACCTACAAATCCAAATCGGGTAGCGTCTTCATTGACGATATCTTTAAAAGGAAGAACGTCTAAATCATACTCTCTCCATAACTTGTACGACTTCTTCCTGTACACGACAAAAGGTTCTCTAATCCATTCACCTCTATAGTGGAAGTATATGTCAACATTAACCATTTTAATATCTTGAAAATATCTGGCAAAACAAAATAAGCAACACAATTTTCAAAGAGTACAGAAACAAGAGAAAGAAAAACAATTAAAAGGGAAGAAACAATTATGAAGTTAGGAGACAACAATGTTAAGATTTTCCCCTGATTTTCTTACCATATTTGAATTTTACCTTTCTCTCGAAGGAAAGTTAAAGTATTACCATAATTGTTTTTAATTTTCTTGAAAAAGAAAAATATAATTTTCTTTCATATTTGGATTATTCCTTCATAGGGTGAAAAGTTTGGAACTTTATAAATTAAATACTCATCTTCTCATATCAGAACACAACAGCATTCACAATGTAGTCGTTTAAGAGTTTTGTTTTGGAGATTTATTCTCTCTACAGTTTTAATAATTTTCTTTCATACTAGTATTATCATGTGTAGGTCAATTGACCAAATCGATATTATAAAGTTTTTTTTTATAGTTTTTCTTTTGATATATAATTTATCACCTCCATGATTTGCAATTATAAGTTTCTGCATGACACATTGATTTTTTTGAACCCAACAAGTTGTATCAGAGCCAATGGTTCAATGGTCTAATGCTTGAATGAAGTTGAAGACATGTTCAAGGCAATTTCAAATCAATTTGATGATAATGAAGATTTTTGTCTAGATACATTTGAAGAAGAAGTTTTAAATCATATTTTCAATATTTCTATTGCTGTAATTTTTAAAAATAAAATAAAATATTTTAAAATTATTTCTAACTCATATATTTTAAACTTTATTTTTAATCATGACAATGAGTAGTAATGAAAATTTTGTGACGAACACGATTATCATGCATATGAAGAAGCAGATCAAGTTTTGTCAAGAAAATGTAGTCAAAAGGGGAGACTTGTAGGGTTTTGCCCTGATTTTCTTATTATATTTGAATTTCATCTTTCGTTTGAAGGAAAATTAAAACATTGCCATAACTGTATTTACTTTTTTTGAAAATGAAAAATATAATTTTCTTTCATATTTGGGTTATTCCTTTTTGGAGGAATAGTTTGGAACTCTATAAATTGAAGACCCATCTTCTCATACCAGAACACAATAGCATTCACAATAATGTAATCGTTTAAGAGTTTTGTTTATGGAAGAATTATTCTCTCTACAGTTTTAATATTTTTCTTTCAATACTATCATATGTAAAGTCAATTGGCCAAATTGATATTATAATGTCTTTTTGATAGTTTTTCTTATAACATCTAATTTATCACCTCCATGATTTGCAATTACAAGCTTCCGCATGACACACTAATTCTATTAATTCCAACAAACAAATCAAAGAAACTGACTATAAATACTTTATAACTATAACATTAAAAATTAAAAATGGAGCACATTTCATGATTGTTAAAGAATAAAAAGTACAAAAGAGACCATATTTTATGACTGTTGTTGAATAAAAAACACGAAAAGGACCACATTTCATGATTTTAGAAGAATAAAATGCATGAAAGGGACCAAGTTTCATAACTGTTGGTTAATAAAGAAGATAAAAGTCAACATATTTTTATACCGAAATAAAAATAATTCCTAAATTATTTTGGGATCATATATCAAGAATACTCATGAAAATAAAATCGATACCAAATAAAGATGGTAACCAATATAATATATATAAATATATTGTGTAGAATTCGAATCAATACCCAAGGCTATGAAACTTGAACCAAGAAAATAAATCATACCCAAAATCATACAATATGAAGCTTGAAGCAACAAAGGAAATGATATCCAAAATCCTAAGCTATGAAGTTTCAAGTAAGAAAAGTAATCATACGAAAAAAAGCCTAGGCTATAAAGTTTGAAGAAAGAAAAGAAATCATACATAAAACACTACGTTATGAAGTTTGAACAGGAAAAGAATACACACCTTTGAAGCAAAAATCTGTACACAAAGTAGAGATTCTCAGTTCACAAGCCTCTTTGGTTGTTATAGAGAACTTCAATCGTGCATTAAGTTTTCTTTGTTTGTGTAATGACCTGAACCGTCGTTATTTAGGAAAAGCAAAAATTTAAGAAATTACTGGGCCACTATCCCGCCAGGGCGGGCCAGATGCCGTTAGGGCGGCGGTGTCACGGCGGGGTAAGCTGGCGCCTGAGCGGGATAGGCGAGACAGAATGTAAATAATGCGAAATCTTATTTTTCTCCTTCTTCCTAAAATACCTAATTTAGGTGTAAACCACCCTAGAAACCTCCAAAAAACTGCTCTAAACTTGGGAAGGAAGGAGAAGGAGATTTCTAGCGTAAGGAGATCGGTGGATTGCTAGTTTTCGGTCAAGATCACCGTCACGAAGTCCGGAAATAAGAATTGAAGCCAAAACTCCGTGCAGCTTCTTGGCGCCCAGGTAGGCTAGGTTTTATTAATTGAGTAGTTATAAATTTGTGTCCACTGCGTTGTATAATGATAATCAATGGTAGGATTTATGCATAGGCCTTCGTGCACCGAAAGATGATTAAATTATAGGAAGAAGCTTTAGATGATGAACTAAGGCTAAGTATGGTCGAGTTATCATTAAGTAACATATATCGATGAATACTTAGGTGATGGTTGTGATTTCATCTTGTGTGATGTATGGTTGTTCTTGCTTCATTATAATACGTGTATGTATGTGAATGTTGCATTGTTGATCACACTTGTTGTAAATGAGGATAGATGAACTATGAATGCCATAAATCATGACTTTATTGTATGATTATGAGAATGTACTTGTTATTGTGATTGTGGCTTGTTGAATGGATCAGTTGTTTCGTTCCAACACACTAACTTGGATCGGTTGTCACGTTTCGGCATAAATATGGAATTTGTTGCCACGTTCCAGCATAAACATTGGATCGGGTACCACGTTTTGATATGCTAACAGTTTGAGTGTGGGTCCCATGAGAAGACCATTGACTTGACATAATTGTGCAACTGGAGAATTATGGAATTATACGTGGTTCGAATGAGATAATTGATATTGTTTTCCCCGAAATTGTTAAATGATTATGATGACCTATATCTGATTGTTCTACTATGTTGAGTAAACTGATTAAGTATCTCGTTATTGAATGAACCGGAAGGGACAAGCCCAAACCGGGATATGATACGGTATGTGGGGAGTTAAAGGTTCAAGAGTTGCTAATGTTTGAGTAAAGGGTTGACCGTGTGTTGCGAGGGTGAGAAGTAGAGGTGGTGTAGTGATGTAAATACTTAAGTAGATTTCACCTTGGAGAAAGGGATTCGTGGTTGGTAGTTAGAAAGCTTTATATAATGTACCATGTGGCAAAAGCTGGGTAATATGAAAAGAAAGTAAGGGTATGTCGGGAGTTGTTAGTCGGAATGCTTGTAGTTGTATTTGTGGACTCTTTTATGTGTTAGAATGGTTAGGCTATGAACAATAACCTAGTAAGTAGGTTGACTGAGAAGGTAAAAGTACCAGTGTAATTCTAAGGTATTTCGAGAGAGGGTAAAGATGGAGAAGCGAGTGGTTTTATTGCATGATCTTACTAGTTGATTTTTATAATATATGGTGGGTGTGGGGTTGACCGATGATGCCTACCAGTATGTGTGGTTTTGTACTGATACTACTATTGCTATGCCGTTTTGGCATAGACTGGATGCAGGTTGGTGATGTTTCATTATATGAAGACGAACAAATTTTGCAGTGGCTTCTACTTTTCCTTCCGCATGGTGAGAGTTGTGTCTTTTATTTATTATGTCATGTTTGTACTCTTAGTATCTCTTGTACCTATTTAGACGAAATCCTTGGGGGTGTTAATTACTTTATAAGTCTTAACTGAAATTGTTTTAAAGGTTTTTATTTATAAAATCTTGTTAGTATATTTATTTCTCTTTAATTTTCTGCATGTTCTAACTATTGGGATATGAGGGTTCTCCTACTTAGGTGTTAGGGTAGGTGTCGGCACGGCCCGATGGGTTGGGTCGTGACAAATTGGTATTAGAGTCAGGTTATCGGTCTCCCATACAAGAGCAAAATGTGGACTAGACTCATGCGGATTGGTGTGTTGACGTCCACATCTAATCTATAGGAGGCTAGGAAGCATTCTAGGAAGTCGTTCCACCTTTTTTATCTCCTTTCGTGCACGTGTCTCTTTTGGTGTGAGTTGAGTCCAATTGGTATCTCCCGATTACAATTGGTATCTCAAAAAAATGAACTAGTCGTCGTGGTCACGACTAAAGGAACACAGGCAAGGTAGATTGGAACTGAGAAGGTTTCAATTGGTATCTGGCCCCAGGGGCGGTATAATTTCATGGATGATTGGAAGTGGTCATCCATGGAGCGAACTTACTAATAATCAAACTTGTTCGTGGTGTAGCTTGTAAACTGTGAAGTTGTAATTGCTTGAATGTGATGATGTAATTATGTGCACAATAAACGTGTGTCTGAACTTGATATGTGAAATATGTTAGCCTAACTGTTTAAATTATGCAAGTTATAAATGCTGGAGTAATTTGAAACTTGTTGTGAAAAGAAGGTCCTAACTGAGTTCGATGCAAGGGCCTAGACAAATTACGAGGTGATTTGTAAGAAAGATTTGGACGTGTCTTGCACTTGAGTAATAACCACGTGAGTGTCTGGGTGTATCCTGGGGATGTGTGGGTTGTGGTGTTGATTTAATGAGAATGAGTTGGGTTGTGTATCATTGAGATTGACTCTGGGTAGCTAATGATTATCCTAGCTATGAGGATTGTTCTAAAATTGCTAGGTAAAGCTGGGAAACTTTGTGAAATTTATAAACGAGAAAACCCCCAAAAAAAATTATTCATGGGTTCTGGTTCTGTCTGAGGCGTAGGGGAGGAATAATTCCCACCAGGGCAAGACCGCCAGAACGGGATTTCTTCCTCCATAGCAGGACGGGGCGAGGCAGAATCTCAACATGCCTCCTCTGTTTTCCCAAGTACCCATATAAACCCCAAAATTATATCCGGGCTAACCCCTGCAACTCAATCAGTGTTCAGCAAATCAAGAATAGATTCTAAAACTTAATAATTGATCATGTACTACAAAAAACAGCAGAAAAACCAGCATCCATGTGCTACAAAAACATAAGAAAAGGTGAAAAGATAAAAAGAAGTCTTGTCTAAATTACAAGCCCAAGAAGGGCGAAGAACCAAATCAAGAACTTTGGGACTGGGAGGTGTTATCGTCAGAATCTAGATCCTCCGGAGGCACCAGGCCTGTCATGGCCTCCTCCAGGAAAGAGAATTGCTGGAAATCTCCCTTCTCAACTATGGGAATCTCTCGTCCGGGGGCGACGCAAGTGAACATGATCTTCACCGCCTTCCACAATCGAACCAGCAAATGGTCCCTCTCCAGATCCTTCCTTCTCTTCTGGCGCAGCTCGCGACGGAGCATCTCAAGCTCTAGGGCGGTGCTGGGGGAATTGGAGTGGTGTCAGCAATAGGGCTCCCCAATCTCCTCCGGACAACTACCAAGTCCTCTACTACCTGTGCACTTGAGAGTGGGGGTTAGGACCGGTAGGGACGAGTGTCCTTTCCTCCGTCGTCGTCCGACTCCGCAGCTGCCTCACTGCTGCTAGCCCTGTCCATCTTCCTCCTTTTGCTCCGAGAAGTAGAGCCATGTCTAACTAAAAGAGGGTGAAAGGGGATCCATAGAAAGTACCTCATCAGTATCTAGGAGGGGCACCCCCGCCTGTTTGCACAGCATAATGATAAGTTCTGGTAAGAAGAAAGCCTTCTTGTTACCCCGGTAGAACATCTTCCACTCAGAAATAATCTGCACCCCCACATTCAGTTCAATACCCTGCACCGCGCACGCCACCACCAAAGCCCGAGGAAATGTCACGTCTGTGCAGTTGCCCGACGGGCGAATCCTCCTAGTAACCAAGTGAAGCCACCTATTAGCATCTGGTGACCATTCTGCGCTAGTGATACCCTCGATAGTAGGCCAATAGACTTTGTCCCGGCGTGCAGGCTCCACCAGCGTGTCCCTCAGCCAGCCCAGATCCATCTACCTCAGCTTGGCCTCATACTCCGCGTTTAAGACCTCGGGTAACTCTAGCACCTCATTTATGGCAGTGGCATTTAGGGGGACGTCAACTCCCCGAATGCGGATGATGGGGTGAGGATCGTCCCAGCGCACGGTGGGCAGGATAGCATAGAACTCCCTCACCCAGTCAGCACGTACGGCAGGGGGAGCCTCAGTCAGCGGAGCCTACCTGAACTCTATCAGGCGAGCATAAAAGGCAGGATCTTTCTACTCCAGCTTGAGCAAGACAAAACCTCTCTCGCAGTAGAATTTATTGTTCCAGAATCGTGATGCCTCTCCCGACTGGCAGCATCGGGAAACTGGACGAAAGGTAGATTGTCCTCGTTAGCACCAGCCATTTAGAGAAGCCTGCAAGAGTTAGAAAATAGTTAAAGGTTGGAAAGGGAAAGGAGAAATTTTTGAGTTAAGGGACTCAGGCTACTGCCCCACAGAGTCCCGCCATAGGGGCTTTAATCTCGCCGCAGCGGGATAAGGGAGGCCGCCACAGCGGGATGAAGGTCGCCAGAGCAGCCTTTATCTGGGGCGAACACCAGGCGCGATCATGGCTTCCTTCGTCCCAAAAATCCCCATTTTTCACAAACATTTCAGCAGATCAGAGTATATAAAGTACCCTAGTACCTAAATATGATATTATTTCCCAAAATAACCCCTAAATACCCCTCAAATTTGAGTTTTAAACGAAGAGGCTTCTCAACTTCTCCCAACCATTTTGGCACCGATTTAATTGTATATTTACGAAATCCTTATGCCCAGGACGTTGGGGACGTAAGGGGAGTGACCATGCTACGTTTTTCTATCAAACTAGCAACCTATGTTCAACTTTTCAAATAACTACCCGGAAGATGTTTCTAATCAATTAGGTAACAGCATGCAATCGTTGTCAATCAAGTATTGAAGTAAAAAGAATAATGAGCGAGAAACTTACCTTAGAAATGACGTTCGGAGCAAGTGAATCAAAAGGCTTTTGGGAGAGTTTGGGTAAGGAAAAAGGGAGAAATGAGAAAACCATTCCTCATTCCCCCTTTACTGTTTTTTGATCTCCCGCTTTAGCGGAAGTATCCTTACCATAACGACCCCGCCTCAGCGAAAGGGCTGCCACTTTGTTGGGGTCAGGCTGTGTAACATTGGACGCAATTCTTTCTCATGCATTGCGTTGTTTTGCTAACCGACCCTTTAAGTATAGCATCTTTTGTGTTTCGATTTGGAAGAGTCACCATCCGTCGTGGTTTCCGTAATAAACCAATTCTTTAGTTTATAAGTAACTCGAAATAGGGCGTGTGATGATCCGTGCACTAGTCGTTTGGGGACAAGCGAGGGGTAAATTAGTATCTATTATAACAACCCGAATCGTCGTTATTTAGGAAAAACAAAATATTGGGAAATTACTGGGCCAGTGTCCCGCCAGGGTGGGTCAAATGCCTCTAGGTTGGCGGCGCCACCGCGGGTTAAGCTGGTGCCATAACGGGATAGGCGAGACAAAATGTAAATAACGCGAAATCTTATTTTCTCCTTCTTTCTAGTATACCTAATTTAGGCGTAAACCACCCTCAAAACTCCTAAAAAGCTGCTCTAAACTTGGGAATGAAGGAAAAGGATATTTTTAGCATAAGAAGATCGGTGGATTGCGGATTTTCGATCAAGATGACCATAACAAAGTCCAGAAACAAGAATCGAAGCCAAAACTCTGTGCAGCTGCTTCGCGTTCAGGTAGGCTAGGTTTTATTAATTGAGTAGTTATAAATTTGTGCCCACTGCGATATATAATGATAATCGATGGTAGGATTTATGCGTAGGCCTTCGTGCACTGAACAAAATATGATTAAATTATAGGAAGAAGCCTTAGATGATGAACTAGGGCTAAGTATGGTCGAGTTATCGTTAAGTAACATATATCGATGAATACTTAGGTGATGGTTGTGATTTCATCTTGTGTGATGTATGTTTGTTCTTGCTTCATTATAATACGTGTATATATGTGAATGTTGCATTGTTGATCACACTAGTTGTAAATGAGGATAGATGAACGATGAATGCAATGAATCATGACTTGATTGAATTATTATGAGAATGTACTTGTGATTGTGATTGGGGCTTGTTGAATGGATCGGGTGTTGCTTTCCGACACATTAACTTGGATTGGTTGCCACATTTCGACATAAATATGAGATCAGTTGCCACGTTCCGACATAAACATTGGATCAGTTCGCATTGATGAGTCCACAAATTTGACTCATTTAGGGCTATATTTTGATAGAATTAGTGTCCTAAAATGGATATTTTATCTCAAAATCTTATGAAAACCCTTAAGTTTTAGGTATTTGGAGTTTGAGGGAAAACATGGACACTACTTAGCAAAAAAAAAACAAAGGCAGATGAAAGAACTAAGAAATTAAGATCTAAGAATCGCCGAACCCATTCGGTGAGTCGCCAAAAGGTCTTATCCTCGCCTTTTATTCTAGTATGCTAAGCCCTGAAGGAAAAGATTAAATCAGCGGTGAAATGGAGTAGTCGACGTGTCACCGAACAGTTCCACGAAGCAGTACTATACCGCCCAATGATCCAGGATGCGAATATGTTGAAGGCAAGAATTGAAAGGTGATGAAGCAGACCAAAGGGCGGATCGCCGAGTGTATCGACGATCCCAACTAACTGCGCCGAATGGCTTCTTCGCAGCACATTTTCTGAAAATTATAAATACTAGTTCAGTTTTTATTCTTAGTAGTCAGTGTTAGTTGTATTAAGTTTAGAATACAATTTTGAGAGACAATATTCTCTCTAAGTTTGGAGATGGTTTTTGAAGAGCTTGAACATTCAAAGGATTTCAACTCCAAGATTTTGGACTTGGGTCTTGTGGATTCTTCACTCTTGGCTTGTTTTAAGACTTAATCTTGCATACCCATTGATGGAAACTGAGGTTCGTATAAATTTTTATCTCTTTTACATGTCTAACTAAAACCTTAATTCTTGGGGTGTGATTTTGTGAATATGGGTTAGATTATCTGTTGGGTCTTACTTGTTGATGGTTTATTTGTTTTGTAAATGTGATTTCGTTTAATAGTTGTGGTGGAACTTAATGAAATTGTAGTTGCAAATATGATTTCACCTTTGTGTTTTCGGCCTGCTAGAGAGAGAAGTCGTAAAACCAAGACTACTAAATTGATGGCCAATGGGATTGGGTCGACATAAAGTTTAGCTAGAAAGAGTGAATCCTAGTACTTCTCCCACACACTCGGCGAGAGAGAGTGATTGGGCTAAGGTGGAAGCTATGCTTAAAGCGGCAACTCGGTGTTCGAGAGAAACCGAGTTGATTCGGAGTAAGTTGCTCGAGAGAGAATTTACCCCCACTATAGTCTAGCCTAGTCACAAATATTAAACGAATTTACTATCAAAAGCATGTACCCATTGATCTAGTTTAGCCCGTATTCCTATCACATCCCAAGAATTCCGTCTCCATATTCGTATCTCTCTTTTATTTTTGTTGATTTTGCTCTTTCCTTGTTTACAAACCCCTCATTGATAATTGACACTCATGTCAAACCCTTTAATGTGTCATGTCTTCATTCGATAAAGTCTTTAGCTACAATTAGCTTTAGCACTTTCGCGCTTAATCACTAATTTTCAAGAACCGCTCCCTTGGGACTCGACCCCAACCCTTGGTTGGGTTACTTGACTATTGTACGATCGTAGACACTTGCATTGGAAGTTGTGTCTTGATTACGCAAACATCAAAATGGCACCGCTGCCGGGGAGTGGTGTTACGTGAATTTTTTTGATTAAGTCAAACATTGCTTCTGATAGTCGTAGGTTACTAACTTTATGTTTTGTTTTGTTTTTGTTTGTTTGTTTTGTGACGAAAGTAGGAAAATTAGTGTAAATAGTGAAGCTGGTGATCAAATGGATTACCTCCGTCTAAAGAAAAATTTGATGCTCAGGGATGGCATCTTAAGTTTCAATAGAGAGGAAGGGGAGTCAGTTCACGAGTTGTGGCGACAATTCAAAGCTCTCGTGCATCAGTGCCTAGCTCATGACATTCTAGAACGCGGATTCATCTAGTTGCCCTACGAAAAAACAGCCCACCTCCTTGATCACATGGTCAAGACCATCAAGAAAAGGAAAAAGGCCAAGGAATGGCCACTTTATTGGAGCAGCTCAATGACTTGGCCCAAAAGTTCAATGACTTAGCCCAAAAGTTCAATGACTTAGAGGTACTATCCAAAGGAAAGGATAAGTACATTCCTCCTCACAAGTGTCGAAATACGAAGAAGAAAGAGGGCGAGAAAATTAAAAAGGTCCTCTTGTTCATCCTACCCAAAGTCGACAAGCACAACAGAGTGTTGGAAGAGATTAGAGAGAATGTTATAATGCTAAACTAAATGACTGCCTCTCATTCTTTGCTCATTCAGCTTCTGGGGTCCCAAATGGACCAAATGATGCCCTCTCCCAACTCGGATCCAACGGAGGGGTGGCCTTATGAAAATGAGGCAACCCCTAATACTGAAATTTAAGGGTTGAATCACGTCGTGCCATGAGATTAACTAAGGCGCTTCTTGGGAGGCAACCTAAGGTCTTAAATGCTTTGTTTTATTATAGAAATAATGGTGTATTGATCTTTCAAGTTGAAATATGGAGAGTGATCGACAAGTGTAGATTGGCAATCTATAAGTCCATTCCGCGAATCGCCGAAGGGTTCGGCGATCTCGAACTAGACCATCGTTAGACTCAAGACCAATTTACATTGGAGTCTGTAAAACTCGGCGAAAAAGGTGACTACTCGGCGTGACGCCGAGTAGTTTTGCGATCATGACTAATGTCGCCGAATGAGCAACAACTGGACGGTTTTAAAGGCCAATAGTTTCAAAGTTTGACAAACTTTCATTTTCCACTCAATTTCAACTTTCGCAAATATGCACCTAGTAAGTAATTTTCATTATCTTTGCATTCCTGGTATTTTAGTTGTCGATTGGTGTTCGAACTTGGGATTACATTGCCTCCTAGCACTTCAAAGTGCTTCGATCTGTATAAAAGGTTGGTTTTCCCGAACCCTGAGACTACTTTGAAAAATTTGTTCTCATATGTAATTGGGCTTATTGAATTGACGTGTGTTGGGCCTCTCTGATAGATTTAGATTATTGAAATGCTGAGTTCGATTTGTAAATCTTGCCCATTTTATCTTGATTTTTTTTAACTCCTTTTTTGTTACGCGTAAAAATTAGTTAAATCTTGTAGGGTTGTGCGTGCACGGTGTTTATCACAATTAAGTGTTATGGGTCTAAGCTTAATTGTACTACTTCATAGTTTAATTTTGTTTTTGGGTGTTGCGGGGTTGAACTCGAGAAGATAGGTTAGAAATAGGCACGTTGGGCTGTTTGGTGAGCTGGGTCGAGCCCGCCAAACCTCTCGGCAGTTCACCTAATGACCCCATCTCGCCTTTAATTTCATGCTACTTGTGATATAGGTTCTGTAACTTTCGGCGAGAAGTCTTTGATTGCTAAAAGCATTCGGCGACTCGCGGAAAGTCTTTTCCCATCGTCGACTTGTTAAAATTTTTGAGCCAACTCCTATCGGCAAGCTCGACCTAGCTCACCAAAGCAACTCAGAGATTCGCTGATCTATTCGGCGAGCTTTTCTGCAATTGTGTCCCTATGAATTTGATTAGGTTGTTTTAACTTCTTCCCAATTCTTTGCAGAAATGGCTAGATCTAAAGTTGCAGGAAGAAGCAGGACACCCCAAGGTAAAACAAAACGGATCACAATCAACGAGGATGCAACTGCATCTAGAAGCAAGGTTGCTAAACTTTCCACAACTAGTGGGAAAGGCAAGGGCAAAGACAAGACCATTGAATTATCAGATGCAAGCACTTACATTGATGACTTTTATACAAAATGACCCCAATCAATCTGAAAGCGAAGGTGTGGTTTCTGATGAGGATGATATGTTAATAGCATAGAGGGTTGAGCGGTGAACTAAAAAGCTGAATGATCCATCAAGGGTTAGGACTCCCCAGCCCACCACTATTACACCTCCAGTTCCAGAACAGACAATGGTATTAGCGCCTCCAGTACAGGGTCCTCCGCCTAAGTCAATTAATCGAGTAAAGGCTGAGGGGCTGAGGACAATTCTGGAGGAAAAACGTCTGTCCATAGACTGGCACCCAGAGATAATGAAGTGCCTGAGATACCACAAGTTCCAAATCTTCACTAAACCCCGTGGCCCTTATATTCCAAACTGGGTAAGAGAGTTCTACAGTGCATACAGTGCACTAATACCCCATAAAAAGCATCTAGCAGCAGCCTTCAAAGAAGTGGACTATGTGGTTGTTAGAGGCAGGAGGGTGAAGTGTGATAGTGGGGCGATCAACGCAGTCTTGGGCATGTCCACGAATATTAGGGATCACTGCCAGTACTTGATCAAAACAAAGAAGTTGGATGAGATGAAAAAGTGGTTAGCCCCACTAATTTTAGACGAGACTCCGATGTGGTTGGCGGAAAGAGTTCCAATTGAAAAG
The DNA here is from genome assembly GCF_000226075.1 of Solanum tuberosum. Taxonomy (NCBI): domain Eukaryota; kingdom Viridiplantae; phylum Streptophyta; class Magnoliopsida; order Solanales; family Solanaceae; genus Solanum; species Solanum tuberosum. The sequence continues at coordinate 1,518,803 of NW_006238938.1, read as the reverse complement.
AAAGAACTAAACATAGCCGCAAGGTTCTGGTTCGATTTTATCAGCAACACAATTATGTCGTCCCAGAATGAGTCGATCCTTCGCCTTGCCAAGGCAGCTTGTCTGGGTTGCATCATAGAGAAAACTCAGATAAACTTGGGTACAATCAATACTTCAAAGATACTTATGTGTGCAAGGCAGAGCCGGACCACATTTACATTCCTAGTATTGATCACAGAATTATGCAAACAAGCTCGGGTACCTCGAGATTCTAAGAAGGATATGGAAGTGATGCCCACAGCCTCTACTGATATCTGGAGGATCGAAACCGAGTACCTTAAGGATCAAGTAGAAAGGAAAAAGGCAACATCGGTGGAGTAAGTAAACACAAAATCATCACCTGCAGAGGCACCTCTACCTACTTCGGCCCCTCGGCCTTCAGGTATATCAATTACCACTACTACTCCTACTGCTGCACAGTCTCCCATATCCACTGTTGTTGTTGTTGTTTCCCGGCCTCCACTCAACCAGGCTGCCCTTCTCCGGATGGGATAGCTGACCCTTTCTGCTGATCATCGGGCTGCCAGTATAGAGGCCTCTATTCCAGGCATGATCCAGATTGCCCTAATTGATGCTGTCACACCTCTGAGCACTACTATTAATGCCCTAGCGGCCATGATAGCAGTGTGTAAGCACAACCAAGGGGCCACAGAGGAGTGTGACGGCTTTAAAAGCTGAGCTATGAAAAGATGTAGACCACCTGAACTCCACCGATGTGTCCATGGTCTTTGGAATAGTGGAGATTCCATACGTGCCTAAGATGCCTCACACCACCACTGGACATAGGATAGAGCGGAGAAGACAACCGATCATTAGTCAGAAGCAGAGACTGATGAAGAGATACATGAGGAGACTGAGAGAGCTGTAGATGAAAACCTGATCGAGATGGAAGCAATCATGATAGATGTTGTTGTGCAGGCTTCCTTAGCACCTATTGCTGGATCCATTGGAGCTGGTCCCTCTGGGGTCACTCCGGGCATTGAAGCCCAGACAGATGGAGCGACCGATTAGCTAGGATCCCCTATTTACCTCCCTCTCTGTCTTTCTTTATTTTACATTTCAAATTCTGTGTTATTTGCATTTGAGGACAAATGTTTTAATTTGTGGTGGGGTGAGGCCCACCTTTGTTTATATTTGGGCTTTGTGCTTAAATTGTGATTACACTGCTTTCGTGGAAGGTTTGAGCTTATGGCTCCTTTTATTTTAAATTGTAAAATGATTTTGACCCGTCCAAAAATTTTTGCCACCTCTCGTGCGTTAAATATGGTTGTTCTTTTGCAAAATTTGAGTATCGGTTCCGATCAATACCGATGACTTGAATAGTGCTCTCAATCGAACAAACATGAATGCACGACTACGATGAGGCCAAATGAAGTTGCATAGACAATATGTGAACTCTTTGCATCTCGTTATGACTAGCCTAGTTTCGAATTGAGTCTCGTGTGATGATCATTGCACACTAGCGAAAGTGTGGAGTCTTGTTTGACTTATAGTGTCAATGCCTAGTGTGATGAGCTTACTTATGAACTATGCATGATGGATCCTAGAATTTACCCCATTGGATTGGTCAACTAAGTGATGCTATCTCTTGATATGATCTTAGGCAACTTTTAAGAGTGTGAGCCAATTTGACATATACCTCTTTTGTGACCTACCTTGTAAGTGTGTGAACCGCTTTTGAACACCTCTTGAGCTTTCCCTTTCTTTGGAAGAAACTTGATGAAAACAATGACCTTTCTTTATCCATCACCCATAATCCTCATGAAGTTGTTAGTTGAATAGCCAACTTAGGCTGTGTGGTGAAAAGATAAGGGAAAGTCAAGAAGTGCATGGAAAGTCTCTTTTAACCCACGGTGTTGAGAAAAATGGAACTCCTCCATATATAAAAAGAAAAGAGAGAAGAAAGAGAAAGAAAAAGAATGAGAAATAAAAGTTGTGGAATAAAGTTGAAAAGTACAAAAGAAATGGGCTTCCCAAACAATCCATGGGAAGTGAATAATAGGATGACTTATGAGCACTAATGAAAATATTGAAAGAAAAGGAAAGAAAGTGTTGAGAGCACCACATTTCATGAGGATGAAAGTCACTAAGCCTAAATGACCATACCTTTGCACTCAGCCCCATTACAAACCTTGAAAAGACCTTCTTGATCTTGAGTGAGCTGAAGCAAGTGTTGATTGGAAAATACGGGCAAACCTATGGGTAAAATTATGCATTGTGTTCATCTTTGTAAGTGTAAATGTTGCATCTAATTCCGAAGCTTTAAACTATGAACCATTGTGTGGATATGGAATCATTCTCTGTGTGAGGGAATTTGAACACTATAGTTGAGCTTGAACTTGCATTTGAAGCAAGTATTGTGAGCATGATATTCTTTGATATTGGTGAGTCACAACTTGAATCTTTGCATAAGTAAATTGAGTCTTGTTGTGTGCATTCATGATCGAGTCTTATGTAGCACGGTTCGAAACACCCTTTTTGAACGGCTAAACTTGAGTTTGCTTGAGGACAAGCAAAAGTTTAAGTTGGGGGTGTTGATGAGTCCACAAATTGGACTCATTTTAGGGCTATATTTTTGATAGAATTTAGTGTCCTCAAATGCATATTTTTATCTCAATATATTATGAAAACCCTTAAGTTTAAGGTATTTGGAGTTTGAGGAAAAGCATGGACACTACTTAGTAAAAAAAGAACAAAGGCAGTTGAAAGAACGAAGAGATGAAGATATGAGAATCGCCGAACCCATTCGACGAGTCGTCAAAAGGTCTTATCCTCGCCTTTTGTGCTAGTGTGCTATGCCCTGAAGGAAAAGATCAAATCGGCGATGAAATTGAGTAGTTGGTGTGTCGCCGAGCAGTTTTATGAAGTACTACTATACCACCCAATGATCCAGGACGCGAAGATACTGAAGGCAAGAGCTGAAAGGTGATGAAACAGACCAAAGGTCGGATCGCCGAGTGTATCAGCGATCCCGACTAACTGCGTCGAATGGCTCCTTCGCATCACATTTTATTAAAACTATAAATACTAGTTCAGTTTTTATTCTTAGTAGTCAGTCTTAATTGTATTAAGTTTAGAATACAATTTTGAGAGACAATATTCTCTCTAAGTTTGGAGAGGGATTTTGAAGAACTTGACGATAAGTTTTTGGACTTGTGTCTTGTGGATTCTTCACTCTTGGCTTGTTTTAAGACTTAATCTTGCATACCCATTGATGGAAACTGAGATTAGTATAACTTTTTTATCTCTTTTACATGTCTAACTAAAACCCCAATTCTTCGGCTGTGATTTTGTGAATATGGGTTAGATTATTTATTGGGTCTTGCTTGTTGATGGTTTATTTGTTGTGTAAATGTGATTTCTTTTAGTAGTTGTGGTGGAACTTAATGAAATTGTAGTTGCAAATACGATTTCACCTTTGTGTTTTTGACCTGCTCGAGAGAGAGGTCGTAAAACTAAGACTACTAAATTGATGGCCAATGGGATTGGGTCGACATGAGGTTCAGCTCGAGAGAGTGAACCCTAGTCCTTCTCCCACACACTCAGCTCGAGAGAGTGAGTGGGCTAAGGCGGAGGCTGTGCTTAAAGCGGTAACTCGGTGTTCTAGAGAAATCGAGTTGATTCAGGATAAGTCGCTCGAGAGAGAATTTACCCACACTATAGTCTTGCCTAGTCACAAATATTCAACGAATTTACTATCAAAAGCATATACCCAATGATCTAGTTTACCCCGATTCCTATCACATCCCAAGAATCTCGTCTCCATATTCATATCTCTCTTTATTTTTGTTGATTTTGCTCTTTACTTGTTTACAAACCCCCATTGATAATTGACACTCGTTTCAAACCCTTTAATTTGTCATGTCTTCATTCGATAAAGTCTTTAGCTACGGTTAGATTTAGCACTGTCGCGCTTAATCATTAATTTTCAAGAACCTCTCCCTTGGGACTCGACCCCAACCCTTGGTTGGGTTACTTGACTATTGTACGATCGAAGACACTTGCATTGGAAGTTGTGTCTTGATTACGCAAACATCAGCCATGTTTCAGCATAAATATGGGATCGGTTGCCATATTCCGACATAAACATTGGATCGGGTACCACGTTTCGATATGCTAACAGTTTGAGTGTGGGTCCCATGAGAGGACCATTGGCTTGGCATAATTGTGTAACTAGAGAATTGTGGAATTGTACGTGGTTCATATGTGATAATTGATATTGTTTTCCCCAGAATTGTTAAATGATTATGATGACCTATATCTGATTGTTCTACTATGTTGAGTAAACTGATTAAGTATCTCGTTGTTGAATGAATCGGAAGGGACAAGCCCAAACCGAGATGTGATACGGTATCTGGGGAGTTAAGGGTTCAAGAGTTTCTAATGTTCGAGTAAAGGGTTGTTCGTGTGTTGCGAGGGGGAGAAGTGGAGGTGGTGTACGTGATGTAAGTACTTAGGTAGATTTCACCTTGGAGAAAGGGATTCGTGGTTGGTAGTTAGAAAGCTTGATATAATGTGCCATGTGGCAAAAGCTGGGTAATATCAAGAGAAAGTAAGGGTATGTCGGGAGTGGTTAGTTGGAATGCTTGTAGTTCTATTTGTGGACTCTTCTATGTGTTAGAATGATTAGGCTATGATCAAGAACCTAGTAAGTAGGTTGACTGAGAAGGTGGTTAGTAGTAAGACTAGTAGTGTAATTCTTAGGTATTTCGAGAGAAGGTAAAGGTGGAGAAGCTAGTGGTTTTATTGCATGATATTACTAGTTGATTCTTATAATATGTGGTGGGCATCGGGTTGACCGATGATGTCTACCAGTACGTGTGGTTTTGTACTGATACTACTTTTGCTATGCCTTTTTGGCATAGACTGGATGTAGGTTGGTGATGTTTCATTAGATGAAGACGAAGAAATCTTCCAGTAGCTTCTACTTTTCCTTCCGCATGGTGGGAGTTGTGTCTTTTATTTATTATTTCTTGTTTGTACTCTTAGTAGCTCTTGTACCTATTTTGACTAGATCCTTGGGGTGTTAATTACTTTACAAGTCTTAACCGAAATTGTTTTAAAAGGTTCTTATTTATAAAATCCTGTTAGTTTATTTATTTTGTTTTTCTTTAATTTTCCACATGTTTTAACTTTTGGGATATGAGGGTTCTCCTACTTAGGTGTTAGGGTAGGTGCCCGCGCGGTCCGGTGGGTTGGATCGTGATAGTTTGAAGAATGAATTGGTTCGGTGAATATTATTGATTAGGTCGGATTTATTCCAACGTATAACGGGATATGGTATAGTTAACCGAAAAGTATAACAAAGATATATTTAAACTATTTCCAATAATCATGTGAAGGAGAAACATAGACAAGGTAATGTGGCACCTCTCTATGACCTCCATTCATATTTATCTTTTTTTTCTTTATTTAGTTATTTATTTTATTTTTAATATCTCAAAAAGTCTTTAATTCAATTACTCAACTTTTCACCTCCTACTATAATAATATATCATATTTATTACATATAATGTGCATTTACATATTCTTTCACATTTCCTATTTATGATATATTAAAAAATCTAAAATATCTCTTAGTTACGGATCTCATTTTTAGTTTAGAAACTCAAAGGTCATTGTCATTAATTTAGTGATCATTCATTATGTAATAAGACAACATGAATTTATTTATATAAAATTTGACATAAACAAAATAATGTAACATTTCCTCTCTCTTTTTTTCTTCCTTTTGTTGCATTTGTTTCTTCATTTCTGTACGTATTTTACAAATAAATGAATTAATAAAATGCCTCACAAGTAATATAGCAACAAAACCCATGTAGTATAGTAGCAATTAAAGTTGATGATAAACCGTCACACTAAAACATAATTGTATTATTCTTAAAATTAATTGCATTAATTCTTTTCATTATAATTTTTGGTGCACCTAAACAACTATGACGTATGGGATACACAAATGAGATTTTTTTTATCATTATAAATAGTGTTGCTAATACTATTTCGTTTATTGGGTTGTGTTTTTATATTTTACAAAGGAAGACATTGAATAAGCTAATAGATCATTTCTTTCTCACTAGCAATGTTGTTGGGGATGAAGTTTACCACTAGCAGTAAGTGAGTGGAACTTTACCAAGCAAAAATTACATGTTAAATGGTGAATTGTGAGTATCATTTATCTATTATAGTATTACTTTCAAAAAAATTTAAAGTAAATATATATACATTAGAATTTGTAATTGACATAACATATAATTCAAAATGAAGACATTGTATACAGTGTTACTATAAATAGTGTGCTTGATCCTTAATTTGTCATTTTTGTTCGAATATTTACAACTTCATATTATTGTGTAAATAGGCAAATGATTGTATTTAAATATATATATATACTTTTTTAGTTATTAGATATTATTTAAACTATCATATTTTTATTTGTCATTTATTACAATGTGAATCTGAATTGTTACCACTCAAATCTTTCATATTTATAAATATGTTTGCTTTGTGTTTAAAGAATTGTAATTTTTTAGAATTTTATTCCCTTATAGGAGTTTTTTTCCAGGTTGATGATTTTCATGAGATGTCTAAGGTTACAAGTATCTATGGCCTTTAATTTATTTGTATTCCCGTCTAATTTATTTTATTTCCACTTCTTCATTTTTCCGTTTATTCTATAAATTTATGACTATCACTTATGAACTATAAATGTATTTACAATAGAAAATGAAACAAAACGTAATAATACTACTTCACAATACTACTAAAAGGTAAGGTGCAAAGAAGAGTTCATACAATTTTTTTATTGATACAAAAACGAAAAATCACACCATATACACATTTAAGAGACAATATTACGGATTTTAAACCTACTCTTGAAAAATTCTTACTTATAACAGTTTAATTACGGGTTGTAAAATTCAATTAAATTTAAATTTATTTAAAAATCAATTAAATTTTACTTTATTAATATTTTTATAATTTTATATTATTAAGAATTTAATTATATATTACAGTTCCCTTTTTAAAATCAGTAATTATCAATTACACAATTTCAGGGATTTTTATCGATTACAGTTCCATTTTTACTATTACACACCACAACCCACCCACATTAATCCCACGCCCCACGTCTATCCTATACAACACGCCACCACCCCGCTACCCACCTTCAGAATTCACAAATTCATCTCTCTCAAACACACTCCAGTCCATTTCTCATCTTCTTCATGTCGAAGAAACTTGTTATAACGCCTCGAAAGAGTCCTCGACTAGTAGAATCAACTTCTACGGATGAAATACATGCTCCAACATTCAAAATATTGAATCAAACCCCGCCGCCAAAAAAGAATGAAATTCCGGCAAAGGGTGGTTCTTCCATTCTTCGATTACACAAAATAAGAAAAATAGTCAAGCAAAGAAAATGGTAAGTCCTACAAATCAAAAGGGAAAAAAGAGGAAGGGGAAAATTATAGAAATCCATTTTGATTCGGATTTAGATTTCGTAAGTGAGATAAAAAAGAAAAAACCCAAAAAAGCAACAAATGTCGAAATTGGTCAGTCTTCAAAACCATCAAGAAGAAGAGCAACAACGAAGAAGGACTCAGAAATCCCAATATCCAAAAAAGGCAAAAATGTGGTTAGAGTAAGTATTATATTTAATTTATTTTCAAATTACTGATTTTTTTGTTAAAAATATTATATTATGCATATTGTTGGTACGAAACTTGTATTGGTGTGAAACTTGTACGAAATGTGAATAATATTGGTATGAATTTGACTTTAATAAATGATTTATGAATATGGTATGAAATGTGATTTAATATTGGTATGCAACTGGTATGGAATGTGTTTTGACATTGGGATGAAATTGGTTTAATATCAGTAGCCCAATTAGGTGATTTTAGTGCAGTTTGTTAAATTACTCTTTTTTATATGAAATATGACTAATATTTCTATGAAATTGATATTTTTGCTAATAGGAAGGTTTATTTTTCAATTTCTCCACTAATGTATTTCAATTTTTAACATTGGTATGAAATTGATATAAATTGATATTAAATGTTGTTTTGAAAATTATTTTGATTGTAGTTGAATAAATTTATTAAAGTAGCTTATTAAATGTCACAGTGCACATGAATCTTGTATGATGTTTTAATAATATTGGTGTGAATTTTTTTTCAAATCTGGTATGATGTATTACTAAAATTTATGTATATGAATGTGGAATGAAACATGAATAATATTGGTATGAATTGATTTTTATATATGGTTTATGAATGTTGGTATGATATTGATTTAATTTTTGTATAAATAATGTGATATAATTTAATTATAACTACTTATAAACTATGTTGGTGTTGGAATGAAACATGAATAATATTGATATGAAGTATGTTTTAATTTAGTATGAACAATTTATTTTATAGGCAAGGAAGCCATACACACACTGGGCTTCATGCACAAACATGAATGTTTTTGGCGACATGTTAACTTTTTTGAGCAAGAGAGATTTTAGCAATTTTTGGAACAAATACCATTTGGTGTATTTTACGAGCTACCTCACATAAAGATTTAATGTCAGTTATTGCACCATTTGTTACTTATTGAAACTGAAAACGTCAGGAATGACATGTTTATTGTCAAAATAAACGGTACAATACTACGTTTTGGGATTAAAGAATTCGCAGTAGTAACTGGTCTCAAATGCGGACTCCTTAGGGACTTTGTTTTAGATCCGTCTATTTCAAATAGGCTTATTCAAAAGTATTTTGGTAAAATGACCAAAGTCCCTAAGTTAAACTTCTTGAAAAAGTTAAAAGAGGCTAACTTCTTTGAGCTCCAAAACAACTATACCTAAACTGTATTTTGATTTGGTTGAGTTCGATCAGTATGTTACCTTCCCATGGGGTACTGAATGTTTCAGATTGACTCTAAAATCTTGCAGTCGTAAGTTGGGAAATAATCCTACATCATTCAAATTTAGCGGATTCCACTTATCCTTGCAGATTTGGTTTTATGAGTGTTGTCATCCATTTGACAACACAGTTGTTATCCGTGTTGCAAATGGCACACCTCGTATTTTCAACTGGAAGACAGCAGATGAAATTATTTTCTTCGAGGACTTAAAGAATACAACTTTCAGAACATATGGCAATCATGTCATTTTTTATTTATTTTCCTTTAATAATTATCATTTATTACCTTTTTGTTTATAATTTTTATTTCTCCCATCTAATTTTGTTACTACAACATAAATTTAAAAATATAGTGCTTACGTCTGAAGAGATGAATGTCATTGATCAAAACAATTTATATGAATCTTCTAGTCACCATGACACAGAAAATTAAGCAACATTAGAAAGGTACTATGTTGACTTAGATGAAAAGTATGTTGAGTTGAAGAATGAAATTGCAGAGGTTAGTATACAAAAAAAATTATCATTTAATATATCTTTTACATATTTCAAAGAATCTATTCACTCTTTAATGTCTAATGACAGGTTCGGCAAGAGTTGAAAGAACTGAAGGATAATGTATATTTTTTCAATTCCTTTTCCATTACTTAATATTACATCTTATTCTGTAGTCTTTTAATTTTTAACATACATGTTTATATATGTTGAGAAGGTTGACAAGCACATGATCGAATTGAAATCATATGTCAATAATTCAACAAAATTGATAATCGATGAGACTAGGTCTTCAAGAGATCAACCAACACAAATCGTAAATTTGTAAGTATTTATAACAACTGCTTAATTTTGCAAGAATTTGATATAATTGGTATCAAAGGGTTTGAGAAAGTTTCGAACTGATCAATTGTTATGTATCTATTTTTGGTTTGAATTTGATATTAAACTGGTATGAATATTGTATGAGCTAGTTATTATGCAATTCTTAGTGTGTGATGTTGGATTGAAGTTGGTATGAATATTGTATGATGTTGGATTGAAGTTGGTATTGTGTTGGTATGAATATTTTTAGTTTTCAGTTTGATTTTTGTTTGAAATTGGTATTATGTTGGTATGAATATTGAATGAAGTAGTTCTTATGCATGTTTTTGTTGCTGTTTAGAAAGTGGTATATTATAAAATTTATAATAGGTTTGTACGAATATTTTATGAAGTGATTATTATACATCATTTTCTGTTAGTTTAAATTTGGTATTAAATTTGTAAGAGGTACACTACAACAAAAGTGATATATGGCTACGAAATTATTAGCTACGACATGAAATTCGTCACTAATTATTCACTTTTAGTGACAAAAATTATATTACGTGCTTAAATACATGAAACACATACTTTTAGTGACGAAATGTAGAAAATTGTTGCAAAGTTTCGTCTTTTAAAGTTTTTCACCAAAAAAAGGATTGGCGCCAAATATTGAATACTATTAGCCACGAATTTAGAGTTGTTAGTGACACATTATTTTGTCACGAATGATGTTTCCAATTAGCGACGAACCATTTTTTGTCCAAAATATAATTAAATTTAGATACAAAAAACTTTTGTCATAAAAAAATATATTGATACATTAGTGACAAATCATTTTTGTCCTAAAATTAGTAAATTTTGAATACGAAAAACTTTTGTCTCAAAAATATACTGATTCATTAGTGACGAATTTTTTTTTGTCTTAAAATTTGTTAAATTTTGGATATAAAATTTTTTTGTCACAAAAACATACATTGATACATTAGTGACAAACCATTTTTGTCCTAAAATATGTTAAATTTTGAATACAAAAAACTTTTGTCACAAAAATATATTGATGCATTAGTGATGCATCATTTTTATCCTAAAATTAATTAAATTTTGGGTACAAAAAAATTTTGCCAACAAAAAAAGATATTTATACACTAGTGACAAATCATTTTTGTCCTAAAATCAATTAAATTTTGAATATGAAAAACTTTTGTTGCAAAAATATATTGATGCATTAGTGACAAATCATTTTTGTCCTAAAATTAACTATTTTTGGATACAAAAAACTTTTGTCGCACAAAATATATTGACACATTAGTGACGAATCATTTTTTGTCTTAAAATTTATTAAATCTTTTATATGATAAACTTTGTCACAAAAAAATATATTGATAGAGTAGAAACAAAGTATAATTTGTAGTTAATCATGGTATACTTTAACTACAAATTTTTCTATTCAATTGTTACACTAGTTTTCATCAATAATAGTTCAAACAATTAGTGACACTTGTATTGTTGTCTCTATTTACTTACAATTTAGTCACAATGAATGTTTGTTAAAAAAAATGTTATATATGTTTGAATGACTATGACCTAAATTTCATAGTTGAATGGTGCAATTATTGGCTACAAAAAAATTCTTGGTTATAATTATATAATCACTAATTATAAACACATTTTTAACTAAACAAAAAAATTAGAGAAAATATTTATTAGACCATACTCCAGACAAACAATATAAACTACATCACATAATAAAAAATATGGTCTAAACACCATTAAGATAGTCTGAATAAAAAAATTACAAACAAAGCTTCCAAAACTATCAAGAGTCTCAACAAATTTTCAAATACTCATACAAATGTAAAATTCATTGGAGCGATTATAGCTAACAAAAGTCAGATGCTCACTTCTAAGTTGTATTACAATAAAATACGATAGAGAACACAAATTTTCATCATGCACTAAAATAAGATATTACAAATTTGTAGTGAGCAATAAACCACTATAGTTAATTTACAGTAATTAATTTAATCCCAACAAATTGATGACTAAATCAGTTTTAAAAAATTACTTTTCAAAAATACCAATAGTCAAAACCTCTGCAACAAAAGTTACAATTATTATTATTAAATCATAAAAAAAATAATTGCGATCAAAACTCTCTGCAATTCGTTAGTATATTTCTTTTACTATATATGTAGAAAATATTAAAGTTTAAGATATTTTCTACTAATTAACATGTAGACTTTATAATCAAATCAAAAAATACATATTACCAATAAAAAATATTAACATGTTGTAACAACACAAGTATATCATTATAAAGTAGTATCATTAGCCTTACCAACTAAATTTAAACACAACATTCAGTTCAATCATTCTAATATGTTTAAGTGGAATTACATTATGGTAATATCTAATTAAATTAGAAGAAACTTTAATAATTTCAATAAGATTACTAGTTGCGAATGATCTTCTTGTGTCCATAGTGATATGCATTCACTAGCTAAATTACTTGTGTGACTATCAAATTTAGAACCGTAACCGATACAAAGGAGTAGGATTCAAAGCAAGCCTTAACAATAATTTATATAAAATTGGGCAGAGTTTCCCCTGTTTTTGGGCTTGTCTAAAAATATTCCTGTCTTAGAAATCAATAACATATCCGACCAATATCGCCAAAAACAAGTCATAATAATCAACAACATTCTATTCAAAATATAATAATACTAAATTCATCTCAAAATACGAAAAGAAGTCTAATACTAGTCACAAGTCGATAATGACAAAAGAATACATATGACAATAGTGAATTGACTAATGAAGCGACTTTAAGAGTTA
>NW_006238938.1:1488632-1506151 GCF_000226075.1 Solanum tuberosum | reverse complement strand
GATAGAAAAAAATGATATCAAATAAATATCTTCTTGCCCGCACAAAGCAATTTTCGCTAACCAAAAATTTGTCAACTCATGCACTATAGCTAAAGAAAGCATCATGGACGTCACTTGTGATCTCTGTAATAAAATATAGCAGAGAGTGAGTCGCTAGCTCAATTAGTAATAACAATTAACTACATATTTTTATAATAATAATAAAATATAATGAAATAAACACCCTTTTCAGAAATGGTAACAGTAATCAATCTTGTTTGTTTCATATAAGCATAACTCAATTAACAATTCGGTAATAAAATCAATAAAAATTTACTAATGAGCTCACTCATTGCTAAGAAGGACTAAATTTCCAATGATCTCTCATCACCACCACCCCATGGTTCTTAAATTACTCGCAGCACCCCAGATTTACAAGACTATGTTCAGATTGTTCAATGTTTAAGTTGATCATGAATAACTTTTCCCTATAGTCAATTATTTGTAGAGACAACAAAGAGACCAATGGAGTATGAAGAATGCATGACTTAAGCTGAGAGAACTCAAGTCACTACTCAAAAGGTTGAATAACAGAGAATTAAGGAATGTGAGGCAACAAATTGACAATGCTAGGACAAAACTGAAAGTAATCCAATAGCAATTGACTAGGCAATGTAGTGATGTGATGATCAATGTAGAAAAGACCCTCCTCCAGAAACTAGAGAAGTGGTCAGAACATATTGAAGTAAAAATCTACTGCAAGATGAATTAAGCTTGGAGATTCCAACACCAAGTATTTTCTCTGTTGTTATTAAGGAAAGGACCTAGAGAAAACAAATATCTGAAAGTAGGTCATTATCAAGAACAAATCTCACCACACCTGGAGAAATACAAAGAGAAATTATAGATTTCTACACGAGTCTTGTGATTTTAGTATACGTTGTATTACCAGTAATAGACAAATTAGTTATGAGAAGGAAACCTACACGAAAATATAAGAGTAGGAAACAGACCTATGTACTGAAGTCATTGGGCGCATCTCTATATCCTACCAACAAGCATTATGAAAGTTGTTGATGCCTATTGTAGGAGATATGTGTGTCAGAGACAAATAAGATGACCAAAGCTTTAGTGACTTGGGAGAAGGTATGTTAACCTAAGGTGTGTCGTTTACTCAATCTTACTAGCCTAACATTGTGGAATAAGGGTGCAATTGCTACAAAGTGTTGGGACTATGCCAACAAGCATGATCGACAAAGATTAGATGGGTTCACTTATAATATATCAAAAATCAAGTTATCCTCACAATGCCAATGCCCATCCCTCAATAGGCAATTGAGATGGTCAAACAAATTATTGGTACCAGATAGATACTCAAAGATGGCCCAGTAGCCAGAAGACGAGGCATAAACATGATTGGTCTAATCTATTTTCAACTACTGAACATAACTGAAACAAGTAAGGTGGAAATGCATGATGTTCCAGAATGATGCAAAGCCAAAAGCTAAGTTACCACGTGGTTACACTTTCATGGGAGGATGCTAACAACTGACAGATTGATCAAATGGAGAATAAACGTGGAGCCAAAGTGCGGCCTTTATAGAATCACCGGTGAAAGTAGAGACCCTTTATTCTTCTCATGCAGTTATAATCTTAACATATCGTCAAGACTCATGCAATGGATTAGAAGATCAATGGTTACTTCCAAAGCCTGGGAACTACATTTAGATTGGGCAACTCATAATCGAAAAAGGAGATCACACACTGTCAAGCTTTTAGAATGGTTTTCACTAAAGCAATTAATGCCATTTGGATAGAGAGGAACTTGAGGATTTTCGAAAAGAGGAGCAGGTATGTAGAGAGTACAGTCGGGGAACTAGTTTGCAATGTTAGAGCTACCAATGGAAATCAACTCCTATTCCAAGAACTCCTATTTTAATCAATTGAGCTAGACATTAAGATTAGGCTATGTAAATAACTATGTATACTGATTTAGATAACTAGTTTGAGATTTAATCATATATAATCAAAATGTATATATATACATATATATATGACTGAATTTCTACGAAAAATATCACTGAGAAATAGTTTTTGACTCAACTCCAAAGGGTCAAGACTACCATAATCGACATAGTTTAGTTAATATTTTCAAAACACATGAACTTTCAAAAATAATTTGAATTATATTGAATCACTTCAGAACAAGTTTAGGTAAAAACAACACTATAACTAAGATATTAGTAATATATACGATATCAACAAAAAAAAAAGATAAAGATCCAAATGATTAATTGAAATCCAAGAGGTGATATAAATATTTCAACAAAAAGCACATAATAACATATGCAATTTGTCCAAAGAAGTTGATAATCAGAGGCAATACATGCAGGAAAAAAACATGTTCATCCATGAGGAAGCCCCGAAACTAAAAGCTAAGCTAAACACAGTAAAACCTTTTTAAACAAGGCAATAACTCTAGAATTGTTAGTTGATTCACTATATTAGAGATAAGTAGCTACAAAAAGAGAGGCAAACCTGCAATTTCATCCCCTTCATATACATTTAGTTTGAAAATATGGATCCCTACACGAAAATATAAAAAACAGAAGCGGTTAGTGATGTAAAAAGGGGGGGGGGGGGGGCGGTACTCTAAAGTAAAAAAAAAAGTGATTTGAGGAAAAAAGGAATTATCCTTTGAATGCATAAAAGAAAAGTAGGGAACGAAATAAATTATGAAGGAAAGATAAAAATAATAAATTTTAAGTACTTGATAAGCTACTTGACCTTTACTGGCTATTATCTTCAAGTACCGACAAATAATTTTCACTAAAAGTGATTTTCATTGTAGTGATAAGACTGCTACTTTGACTGTTTTCAAACATGATATACATAATGTAGAAGAGCTATTAACATGTAATTGCCTTACTATTATGAGGTTACATCACAAGCCAATATCATCACCATCACTTGTTGTATCAGCTTCATTGTCATTAGTACCATTATTACCTCCATTCTCCTCATGATCACTGATGTACTCTATCATAGTTTCATCCTCTTGGTCAGAATTTTTTTCGTTATAATGAACTTCATGTTCTTTTTGAGCCTCTAATTCAATTACATTTGTATCCAAGATAACTGAATCAACATCATCTCTATGTAGTTGATTCAACATATCCACTGTATCAGAAACAATTGAATTACCTTCCAATGACATGTCTTGATACACTTCATCATTTGTAATATGTAACTCATCACTTTCAGTCTCCAAAGTTTCTTTCTCAAGCACATCATATAAGTGTATATCTTGAAATTTGAGCACAATTTGTCAATTCTCTCCCAATTTTGGGTCATCAATGTAAAATACTTTCTTTGCTTGAGTAGCTAGTACAAAAGAATCACATTCATACCAAAATATTTTAACACAAATACTCGTAAAATTTTTATCTTTTTGCATCCTTGTTTTCTTGCAGAGATCAAACCACTTGCATTTGAATAAGAGAACTCGATTTTCCTCAACATACTCTAATTCAAGGCTGTCAATTATAATACCATAAAAGTCAATCACCTCATTTTCATGATAGCCTGCAACAACTATACCACAATTTTGACTTTTACGTAATTCATCGCGTCGTTGAATATGATACCTAACACCATTTACAATATAACCACTATGTGTTCTTCCACGCACATCAGGTCCCATTGCCAAAGGATATAATTTCTTGATAGATGTTGACTTTTCTTTAGTATATAACTGCATAATCTATGAGAAAAACTTATTGCGTTCAATTAGTAAAGAAGAAGAAGAAATTAAACACAACAACATGATTATTATCTGAAAACACTTACTTTTCTTTTGAACTATAAAGGAAATTCTTCTTTGTGTTTCTCATCTATATTCACAACAGCTTGGTTCAACAACTCTTCTTTATGCTCCCTGCATATAATAAAAAATTATATAGAAATAATTAAAATAATAAAATGTCAACATAAATATATAAAATAGAAAAATTACTTACTGAAGAAAAGGTTCTACTTCTTCGCAATTATTCAACACGTACCACCGAGCTATATCAAAATCTTTGTTTGGTATGACATCATATTCTCCATCTCTATATGGCCTAAATCTCTTTGAAAATATGTCTAGAACAAGTTCACCATTGTTGCTAAATCCATCATCATTTCGATCTTCGCGATTAAATCTTGTCTCAACGTCAGTAAGATACATAGAGCAAAATGTCAAACACTCATCACTAATATACCCTTCTGCAATAGTGTATTTCTATTTTTATTTTGCTAACTCAAACTTCTTGTTTAATAAGTTGTAGTCTATACAAATTCATTATATCATGATGTACAAGTTAATACCTTACCTAAAATAGATCAATATTAAAAACATGCCCAGTACTTTAAATTTCAGTTGCTTCTAATGTTACTGGAAAAAAAGTGTAGAAAATGATATAGTACATTATAGTAGGGAAGCATTGCTTAGTAGCTAGAGATTAAGAGGAGATTTCCTTCTTATTACAAAATTTTGTAGCTTTTAAGACCATGTGAGTAGGATATGAACATTATAGAGTTACAATTGTTATCCTTATCAGTCTCTTACTCCTTGCTGCTAGTGTATCTGTTCATTGAGTGATGGTTTGGTATGCTTTTTGTTAATTTTTTATAGCAAAATTTGGTAATATGAGGCAACTAGTTTGATAGGTATTCAAGAAAATGAAGATTGACATAAAGTGGGGGTGTCTCAGTATGTATATGATGTAGTAGTTGTAAACAACTCATATTAGGACAACCAATTCTTGGATTTGGATCAACAGGGTAAAGATTCCAATGTTTACCAAGATTTTTTGAATTATTTTCTCAATTCTGATTGATTGCCTTTTTTGATCCCATGTTTTCCGTTGGGCTTTTAACCTAATGGTCGCAGGTTCAAGTCCTGCTATACCCAAACCTACCTTACACTCTACTATGAATAAGGATGCGTCTTTCTCGTGGCGGGAACAGAACAACAGGGAAAGACCCGGCCCAGGGCGAACTTTATTTGTTTAAGAGAGAATGGGGAGTGAATCGAAGAAACCAAATACTGCAAGTGTCACAATAGTCCCTTATTTTCAACCCCTCTTGCAGCTTTGGTCTAACCATATTAGATCATTTAACTAGGAAAAACTTGTGTGCTTTACTGTTACCCTCCAAAGAAAGGTCCTAGAAATTGTTGTTAGAGTTCTTAGTAGTAAAAAAAATCATGTTTAGACTTGGTTGTTACTTTTGAGATCTCTTATTATCCATGATAGTATTCATTAATCTCTTAATTAGAATGTTGTTATTGTTAAAGTTTATATTACTCCTTAGAGTTGTCTTGGAAATGTGTTACTTTGTAAAGGTAAAGTTAATTAGTACATTACTAGATGATGTGGTAGTCAACAACTTGAGGAGAGTAGAAGATCTAAAGAAATATAATGTCTATCTTTTTTATTTTAGTAACCATCTAAACATTACAATTACTAAAACAAAAACATACACATAAAGAGCCCTTGAGCACAACAACTGCATCTCAAGCCTCCAACAAGACACAAAACTAGTTACACTTTCAACCTTTGCAGGAAAACACTACATCTGGAAGCTCTCTTTGATGAACTAAGTATGTCTATTCTATGTAAAATCTCCCTCTTAATTTGTGTGTGTATCTCAGTTGTTTGTATATGTACTCCTTTGGAAAAAAATCAGTTATGGGCTCTCCGAGTATGGTAGATCATTGCCCCCCAACTCGCAGCTATCACTTATTTCTGAGACTGCTTCCATTTCTTCCTTTTAATTTTCACACTTCTTTCACCTCCCCCAATTGTATAGGCAAGCATGTCCATTGTTCAACACCCTTGTTGACCTCAATGATCCATGGGCATTCACTGAACAAGTGTTTGACTGTCTCCAGCTTTTGAGCATCACATAAACAACAATTAACTTTCTCCACTGAGATGTTCATCTTCATCATCCTTTCCTTAGTTAGCAATCTGTCTTGGACAGCTAACTATAGAACAAATCTATGTTTAGGTTGAGCCACTGCACTCCAAATGCATTCAGCAATATGTGAATTGTTGTGGTGCCCTCTAATATCAATACAGCTCCTTGTGATTGAGTATTCACCTCCCTTAGTCAGCCTGTACCTATCATGGTGTGAATCTTCCTCCAGTACCAGCTGCTATCTACAGAAGCTTTCTGGTTATGCATGATAGAAGGTGATTCTTTTTACTATTGAATTACAAGTAGTTATAAGTAGATTTACTTAGTAACTTAACTGAGCAAGAGATTAACTAATGAGTTTAGTACCTTAAATACTTCATATAATTTGTAAAGAGGTTGGGTCTTAGTCTTAGACTAAAATAGGAAATTTTATTGAAGCAAATGCTTTGCAGGAACATATATAGGGCTGAGTAACTTGGTACAAAGAATGCAAAAAAATTGATTGCTTATATCATAATAGAACTATTGTGCTTGGTAAGTAGGATAAACCATGAGGGCAAAGCCTTACTTGTACTAATTGTTAACTAAAACAAAATGAAGTCCATTTGGATAAACTAATGAATCAAAAGTAAACATCAACCCCCACCCCACGAGCATAAATCCTATTATTATTATTACTTATTATAGTTTACAATCAATCATAGTGGTCCTAGCAGAAAAGTAGTTGTCGTATCTGAAAATGAGACTGAATAGAACTCTTCCCAGATGGAAGAAATTGAATTGTAATACCAGGGACCATCTATCCAATAATCTTATAAAATTGTGCATTACAACATATGAAAGACAAATTGTGTTGTATATTTTACTTTTAAACTTAGCATAAATACTTTAAATTAAATCTTAATTTTGTTTTATTTTCTTTTTTCACAGGTATAAAAGGGGAGAATTGGATCAAAATCGATTGCAAGCTATGTGTCACCACATTATTGCTACTTTGGAAGGAACTTTTAATTATTTGTCTAAGTTTAGGAGTAATATTTAGTATATGTCAGTTAGATTTTCTAGTTATTGGACATATGTTACTTTTATTTAAGGAGTTTATAATGAGATATTATCTCAATATAATTTTCGTTGTTTTTTAAATTATATGATCATGGCTGAATTTTTATTATTATCTAGCATGTTTTATTGTTTAATTTTTAATTTATGCAACTCTAATTTAATAAATAATACCAATAAAAAATAATTAAATGTCATTATTTATTTGTAATTAGTGACAAAATATTTTATCATCAAAATTAATTTTTAGCAACGACTATATTAAACTTTTCAAGACAAATGTTTTTGTCACAAAATAAATTAGTTCATTACAAGTTGACTAAATTTAGTGACAAAAAATGTATTGTCCTAGTACCTCTTTTTTATTGAATACGAATTATTTTTTTATGTTGTGACAATTGTAATTTTCACTAATCATTATAATTTATAATGACAATATATATTGTCAGTAAAAATAATACTTTTAGTGACAAAATGATAGATTTAACCACAAAATTATTAAGTTTTTTTATAACAATAAATTTGTCCCTAATTTATTCATTTAAGGACACAATATTTTTTTGTGTATAAAAAGTAGTCATTAGTGACGAAACTACATTTGTTCAACTACGAAATACATATAACTTTAGAGACAGTTAATGTCGTCACTAATTGAACTAAATAATTCGTGACGACATAATTTTGTCGATAGTAATTACATTTTTAGTGACAAAACATACTATTAACTACAAAAAAATTATACTTTTATGACAAATAAATTTGTCACAAATATTAATGCATTTGGAGACGATTTTTCTTTTTGTAGTTAATATAATACTTTTAGTGATGAAGCACTAAATCGTCTTTGTATACTTTTAGCGACGCACGTTTAGTGACAACTGATTGACAAAAAAAAATTCGTCACAGAAGATTCTAAGTGACGAAATTTGATTTATAAATGACGAAATTATTCGTCCCTGATAATCGAATTTGTTGTAGTGGTAGTATTCATGACAAGTTATTGTTGTTGGTTTAAACTTGGTATTAATCTTGTATAAAATTTGTAAGAGACAGTTTTAATGCATGATTTTTTGTATAAATTATTAAATGATGTCTAAATACACTTTATTTAAATGTATACATTAGGATGGTACCCATCAACATGTTCAAGAACCTGACAAAGTTGGAATGGATCAGCCATCAGTTTCAATGAAAGAGTATGTAGATATTTTAAACACCGATGGTATGAGAACCAATCCTAATATAATGTGCATATTCACTTACAAAGTTTTTTTAACATTATTTTTTCTTTTTTAATATATAGTTGAAGCACAGAATTCAATTGATCAAGCAATCGGTGGTGTTTTTAATTTGGACATATCTGGATCATCAACTTCAAAACCACCAACATTGGATGATTATCCTGATTTGACCATGACACAGATTGTTAAACTTGATCCAATTCTGAATGTGACTACTACTCCAAACTTGCAATCAAGAAATAGGAACCCCGACAAGAATGATACATATCTGTACATTTGATTGTCGGAAAGCGAAAGCAGTGTAAGAAGAGGTCCTATTTTCTCTCGTATCAAACATCCTTTTGAAAGTCACAATGGGTTTGAGGTTGCAACTGAGTTGATTGATGAGTTTAACAAATGGGTTGTCAAAGATGTTTCATCTAGGCGTGGCAGGTATATGTGTAAATAAAGCAAAAAAAAATTGAATTACTATCCAAAAAATGCGTATACAATATTTTTTTAAATTTTTAATGAACACAGGAAATCTGCTTATTCCAAGGCCAAAGATAAATTTGAACCTCAAATGGACTTTGGTGTTGTCAAAGTTTCAGAAATGGATTTTTTCAATATAATGATTAAATCTGGCAGGCCGTGGGAAGACAAGGTAAGTCATATCTATCAACTTTTTTAATAGTTAATTTGTAACTCATATTCCAAATTTTTGTAATTATTTTTGGAGTTTTTGTTTTAAATCTGTTATGAAATGTATTTTTTTTTAAATGAGATTTTATATTTTTGGTTGGCATGAAATTGATATCCATTTTGTATAATTTTTTTATACAATAGCCATCATGTATGCATTTTGAATGATTTCCGAATAAATTTGGTATAAAATGTTCACTAATATGAACAGTACCTTGCATGAATTTGATATCCAACAATATGCATATATGCAATTGGTATAATTACTGAATGAATTTGGTATAAACGCCAACTTACATTAACAGTACATTAAACAAGTAGCTAGAATGAATTTGATATCCATTATATATATATATGCGAAAGAAGGCAAAGTATTCTCCACAACCACTATCATATAGTACCATTGTCTGTTGGTTTATGTCGTGGGTTGATCATGGATATCAACTCTGTGTGTATGCGAAGATACAATATAAACTCTGAAATGTATATAAAAATACAAAATACTGCTATGGTAGTTTCTCTAATCGACAACCATCACTTAAGAGCTATTGTGATGATACAGTGTTTTGCCTCGCGCTGCCAGGGCCGTCATATACCTTGTCAAGGGTATAGAACCTGAGTACTAAGTGGATCCACTAGTCTATGCTAAAAATCACTAAGGAATCATCTAAAAAGTATGACCCTTTACTACCTATGGTGGCTACATGGTTTATGAGGGCTGGGAGTTGTCTGAACTCTCCCCCATTTATGTGTTCAATACTACTCCCAAAATATACTAGCTCAATATGTTTAAAAACATAACTCTGTGGTTTGAGATAATTGCTCAAAACTTAGCTCAAAGGCTCTCTTGGAAATCAAAGTTTCCTTTCTTGCTTAATTGTGAAAGCATTTACTCTTTATTGAAAAACTAGCTCAAAGGCTTTTTTGAAAATCAAAGTTTCCTTTCTTGCTTAAATGTGAAAATATTTACTCTTTATTGAAAAACTAGCTCAAAGGCTCATTTGAAAATCAAAGATTCCTTTCTTGCTTAAATGTGAAAAACATTTTAAACTCTTTGGAATACATAGTCCCCATTTACTCTTTGAAGAAATGAACTTCAACCTTTACTCTTTACTCAACTCAAAACTCAGGTCTTAAAACAAAGTTAAAACATTTGTAAAAGACTCTTGGAAGACTCTATGAACTTCTCTTGACTTGGCTCTTAACTTTCCTTGAACATAATTATGGATTCAAGGATTGTGATTTGTGATAGGAAAAATCTCATGATGTTTAGAAGTGTTTTTAGATAGTTAAACATGAGAAAAGATCAAGAAATCACTATCTAGAAGCAAGTCCACGACGCGGAGATGCATTTAAATATTTGGTCGTGAAATAAATTTTGAGGCAGAACGGTCTGTGACCACTCCGTGACGCGGAGAAAATCTTGTCAATCTTGAGGAACAGGTGCGGACCTGGTACCCAGATTTTCCTGACTTATTCCTTCTTCATTTTCTAACCCCAATTTGCCTAAACTCGATTCTTTTTGTCAAATTCCCTTTAAATTCAGAAACCCAATATGTATACACAAGAATCTAACTCAAACAACTCAAGGAAACAACATTATAACCTCAAGGAACTCCTCAATCTCAACCTAACTCAAGAACGAAGGCCAATTTCAAGAACACCATTCAAGATTCATCAACTTTCAACTTTGTAGAACGAATTTCACTGAAATAAACATGATTCGCGCATGGGTGAACGAACCCAATGCTATGAAAGTCTCACATACCTCGTAGGAATCACCCCTTGACGAAATCCAGGATCTTAGCTTCAAGAACTTGACGATTCCTTGTCTCTTCTCCTCTTTTCTCCTCTTCTTTTCTCTTCTCTCAAAACCCTAAATCTTTTTGATGAAATGTAAACTGAACTAAATCAGTCTAGACCCCATCTTAATTACCAAAAATCAAATTAAATAATTGGGTAGTGAAAAGACCATAATACCCTTCTAAAATCCGATTTTGACTTTCCTTCTCTAGACAGCCCAACTTCAAATGGACATATCTCCCTCATACAAACTCGGAATTGAGAAAACTCGGCGGCGTTGGAAAGATAAATCAAATATATTTCCTACGGTATCTTGTAGCACACCTAACTCATCCTAAGCAAGGATTTATGGTCGTTTGAAGTTGCCCAAAACTCATACTTAACTTAACTTTGTCAAACTTTCCAAATTTGATTATTTCCAAAAACGATTTCTTTCTAATTTTAGTTCTTTCAAGAAGCGGGGTGTTACATCCACGATGCATCATTCTCAGAATCCACTATGGCATAAGCAAGTGGAAGTACGTGACCTGATGCATTATTTTTTTAAAAAAAATCATACAGATTGGAAACACACTTTATATCATAATTGCATATAAATATAAAAGATTCAATAATACCTCATGGATCCATAGTGCTTGCAGTCAACATTGTACCACCATATGTGCCTCTTAAGGCTTCCCCATCAACCACTACAACTGGCCTACAATACTCCCAACCTCTAATACATGCTTCTAATGCAACAAATGCATATAAGAAGCTCTCACCTTCTTTTCTTTTCAAGCTCAAAACAGAACTAGGATAGGTCTGCTCCAATATGTATAGATACCCTGGAAGTTTTTCCATTGTTACAATTATTTTTATAATTTGATATCTAAATATCACAACACAATAATATATTACTTGGATGCAAAACTAGATACCAATTAAATTCAAATTGGATACAATATGGATATCAATTGGATACACAATGGAAACCAATTGGATAATGGATACCAATCTGTAAACAAACTGCATGCCAAATGGCTACCAATTTTTTGCTTTGCTAAAATTCATACCAATTTAGTTCCACTCTTAATTTTCAGTTTGATATCAATTAGACATAAAGTATCGAAAAACACCTGGTAGTTTAGCATATGACTCAACCGGATCTCCACACAACAATTTTATTGCCTTTTCCTTAGCTCGCCAGGCCTGCTTGTATGTCAGGGAAACATCATGTAATTTCAGCATGTCTTCGGCTATATCTTTCGGAGTGTATACAGTTGTTAGATCAACAAATTTATCTAATATCATAACAGATACAACGTCAGTGATTTCCTGACGCCTTGCATAAATTCTATCTCTAACAGAACAAGTGTGACCCCCACAATATTTTCTGATTTTGAATAGCCCCGATTGATTCAAACATGATGAATTCATTAACCAGGAACGATTTTCAGAAGGACACTTCAGGTAATAACTGTTTCAAAAAACAAAAGATGATCAATGAAAAGTTTATATACCAAATTCATACAAAAAAACTACACATACAAATAAGCAAATAAATTATTACCAAGAAGAACTAGAACGAGATATAAGAATTTTTTGACAACTCCATAATGTCGCATCACCTCCATAAGTGTGCCCTTATCTTTGTAAATCTGATTTTCAGATATCAACAAATTAGTAAGGTCATTGATTACTTCTTGCCCTTCATCATTATTTTCATCAACAACTCCACCCGAATTCATTCCTACCAAGCGGATTGAATTATTTGAGTATAAATCAAGATTTGTTAGTGGTCTACTAACATCATAATGTCTTTTATCCACAACAACTACAGATTCTGAATTATCCATTGTTATATTCTTCAGAGTTATGCACAATAGATACTTCGTAAAGAAATCTACATTAACTTTCTTTTGATCCAAAAATATATGCACACCCACATCATTATGGATACAAACAGGTGGACATCGATCACTAACTATATATTTAATCTCTATATCATTAACATTAACATCTATCCTAAGTTGTGAAGTTATCGCATTCACTAGACCACTATACAGACTAGAAGATTCATAGATAATCCCCTCCATCTGAAAATCAACATATTTCCCTGTTTCATTAAAAAAATAACAATCAGTCTTACATAATACAAAGGAATAATAAATATGTTGTATTTATATTCACTTTTCATACCAAGATAATACAAATTTCATCCACAACATTATTCTCACACAAATTTATACACACTCGTCATTACTTATTCATACCAATATCATTCCAAATAGTCTACCAGAATTCATACAATAAAACACATTTCATACATTTATTTTTGACACACATTTCATAGATTTATAACAATAACTTCATCACTATTTCATACACTGTCGCGAAACAATATAATCAAATCATTCAAATATAAATACAAAAACGTCACATCCATGGTGTTTACAGTATACAAATTAAAAAAACTATTATACAAAAAACTCATAACATTATTTATTCATGTTTCACAGAAATTATTTTGTAATATGAAACAAACGAAGGTTTATACAAAATAAATCACAATTTAAATCTATTATACACAACCAAAATCAGAAAATTTAATTTTCAGTTTCATTGTTCTTAAATTTTTTTTTAGTGAAATTGGAATTAAAATACAAATAATAAATCGCAATGAATACTAAAAAGAAGGACCTTATCTACCATTGTAACATCCCGTATCCGAAAATAAACCAAACCAGTAGATTTCCAGAAGTTGCAGGTGCAACCCACTATTGCCACCCACGGACTGTAGGGTGACCCACGGTCTATCCTGGTGGTCCGTGGATGGCCACCTGCAACCCTTCCAAGAAAAGTCTAGAAAATTTGGCTAAGAGTAGACCCACGCCAGGACCTACGGACCGTAGGTCAAACCACGGTCTGTGGTCCAGGGTTGTAGGTCAGACCCTCGAATTCCTTCCCTTTGAAGCCAAACGACGGTTGACCAAAACGGACCATGGGTCAGTCCACGGACCATTGGTGGCTTCGGTAGATTTTTAAGTTAGGGATCGTTTGGTCTTTTCCCTATGCGTTGGACCTTAAACCACGTCGTTTAACCCCTAAACTACGTCATTTAGGAAAACTTCACTTTCTTGATATTCTTATGCGTGAGGTATGATCCAATTTTCTCGTTCTAATCCTTTATTATGCGTTTTAGATCATGGCTTCTCATAGAGCTTATGGAAGGAATCCAAATGTGCACAACGCTAACGCAACTCCTCCAGCCCCAGATCAGGAAGTTTTGAATGTTGAGTTTCGTAACGCCATTCAGCTTTTTGCTCAGAGTATGACCAACTAGAGCTACCAGCAGGTTCCAGTTCTTGCAAATTCTAGTGGTGGATCAGTGGCAACCAGGGTTCGTGATTTTGTTAGGATGAATCCGCCTAAGTTTTTAGGGTCGCAGATTGGTGAGGATCCCCAAAACATCATAGATGAGGTCAAAAAGATCTTTAGAGTGATGCAAAAGACTAGTAATAATAGGGTAGAGTTGGCATCCTATCAGCTTAAGGATGTAGCTCACATCTGGTATACTCTATGGGAAGAAAACAGGGGTACGGATGTAGCTCCTATCACTTGGGAATGCTTTAGTGAGACTTTTCTTGATATGTTCTTCCCAAGAGAGTTGAGGGAGGCAAAAGCTCAGGAGTTCATGAATTTGAGGCAAGGTAGCATGACAGTCCAAAAGTATGGACTCAAGTTCACTCAACTCTCCAGGTATGCTCCTTACATGGTTGCCGATTCCAGGGCTCAAATGAACAAGTTTCTATATGGGGTATCCCACTTAGTAAAAATGGAGTGTAGGAATGCTATGTTGCTAGAAAATATGAACATCTCTAGGCTCATGACTCATGCTCAGTAGGTTAAGGGAGATAAGCTTAGGAAACAGGCTAAGGATAATAAGAAGGCTAGAACAGGAAACTATGAGTATTCTAACAGAAATCAGGTGGTCAAAATCGCTTGCAGTTTCAGCAAAAGTCTTCAGCTCCAGCACCTTCATCAGCTAGTGTTCCATCCTCCAAGTTTCGACAGGATCAGAAAGGTAGGGCATCAGGCTTTAAGTCTCAGAGGAGTATTTCAGGCACCAGAACCTACCCAACTTGTCCAAAGTGTGGTAAGAACCATCCGGGCGAGTGTCTTGCAAGAAAGGAAGGATGTTTTGGGTGTGGTCAGTCTGGTCACAGGTTGAGAGACTGTCCTTCTACTAAACAGGGTCAAGGGGGCAATAATGGCAAAGCTCAATCTATGACTTCAGCAGCACCAGTAGGTTGAGCGACTCAATAGGGTAACTCATCTAGTACAGATGGCGGACAGAGCCAAAACAGGTTGTATGTTCTTCAGGCTCGCCAGGATCATGAAGATTCTCCTGATGTAGTCACTATTACCTTACGAGTTTTTAACCTAGATGTTTATGCTTTGTTAGATCCACAAGCTACTCTTTCCTTTGTAACTCTTTATATAGCAGTCAACTTCAATGTTAGTCCAGAAACTCTCTCAGAACCCTTCTCAGTCTCTACTCTAGACGGTAACCAGTTATAGCTAGATGGGTATACAGATATTTCCCCGCCACAGTCTCTAAGAAAGTCACCTCAGCAGTCTTGTAGAGTTAGAAATGATAGATTTAGATATCATTCTAGTCATGGATTGGCTACATTCTTATTATGCATCAATTGATTGTAGAACTAGGATCATTCGTTTTCAGTTTCCAAACGAACCAATCTTAAAATGGAAGGGTAGTAGCTTAGCGCCTATGGGTCAATTTATTTCTTACCTTAAGGCTAGAAAGATAATCTCTAAGGGTTATATCTATCATCTAGTTCAGGTTAAATATTCAAGCTTCGAAACCCCAACTCTTGAGTCAGTTCCTGTAGTTAATGAGTTTCCAAAAGTGTTTCCAGAAAATCTTCCCAGAGTTACTCCCGAAAGGGAAATCAACGATACCCAGCCTATTTCTATTCCTCCTTACAAAATGGCTCCAGCTGAGCTTAAGGAATTGAAAGAGCAGTTGAAAGACCTTCTAGATAAGAGTTTCATTAGACCTAGTATTTCCCCATGGGGTGCACCAGTGTTGTTTGTGAAAAAGAAAGATGATTCTCTCAGTATGTGCATTAACTATAGGTAGTTGAACAAAGTCACAATCAAGAATAAGTATCCTATCCCCCAAGATTGATGACTTGTTTGACCAACTTCAGGGTGCTAGTCATTTCTCAAAGATAGACCTCAGATCTGGTTATCATCAGCTTAGAGTCAGAGATAATGACATCCCAAAAATAGCCTTCAAAACTCGGTATGGTCATTATGAATTCGTAGTTATGTCATTTGGACTAACCAATGCTCCTGCAGCTTTCATGGATTTGATGACAGAGTGTTCAAGCAGTATTTGGATTTGTTCGTTATCGTCTTTATTGATGATATCCTTATTTACACTAGGAATGAGAAAGAATATGCGAATCATTTGAGGGTTTTCCTGCAAACTCTCAAGGATCGCCAATTATTCTCTATGTTTAGCAAATGTGAGTTTTGGTTGAAATATGTTGCTTTCCTTGGGAATATTCTATCTAGTGAAGGGATCCGAGTGGATTCCCAGAAAATAGAAGCAGTGAAACAATGGCCCAAACCTACCTCTCCTACAGATTTCAGAAGTTTTTTGGGTCTAGTGGGTTATTACAGAAGGTTCGTGGAAGGATTTTCATCCATAGCCTCTCCATTGA
Organism: Solanum tuberosum; assembly: GCF_000226075.1. Classification (NCBI taxonomy): domain Eukaryota; kingdom Viridiplantae; phylum Streptophyta; class Magnoliopsida; order Solanales; family Solanaceae; genus Solanum; species Solanum tuberosum. The sequence continues at coordinate 1,489,689 of NW_006238938.1, read as the reverse complement.
CTAAGTTGACTCAGAAAAAGGTTAAGTTTCAGTGGTCAGATGATTGTGAGAAAATCTTCACAGAACTAAAAACTAGGTTGACTACAGCTCCTGTTTTGACTTTACCAAAGGGTTCAGACGGATATTTTATCTATTGTGATGCATCCAGAGTCGGTATAGGTTGTGTGTTGATGCAGGGAGGTAAGATTATATCATATGCTTCTAGATAGCTTAAGGTGCATGAGAAGAACTATCCAACTTATGACCTCGAGCTTGCAACAGTGGTGTTCACACTTAAGATTTGGAGACATTACTAGTATGGTGTTCACGTAGATGTGTTCACAGACCATAAGATCCCCTAGTATATATTCACCCAGAAAGAGTTGAATCTTCGCCAGAGAAGGTGGCTTGAGTTCCTCAAAGATTACGATATGAGCGTGCATTACCATCCGGGTAAGGCGAATGTAGTAGCAGATGCTCTTAGCAAATTATCAATGGGTAGGTAGCACATGTTGAGGAAGAAAAAAGAGAGCTAGCAAAGGATGTTCACAGACTTGCTCGCCTAGGAGTTCGTCTTATGAGCATATCAGATGGTGGTGTAACGGTTCAGAATGGAGCAGAATCTTCTTTGGTAGTAGATAGACTTGCTCGCTTAGGAATTCATCTTATGAACATATCAGATGGTGGTGTAACAGTTCAGAATGGGGTAGAATCTTCATCGGTAGCGAAGGTTAAGGAAAAGCAAGACAGTGATCTGATATTGATGTGCTTCGCTATCAGGGTCGATTATGTCTTCCTAATGTGGGTGAGTTGAGACAACAGATTCTTGTAGAAGCCTATAATTCCAGATATTTTATTCATCCAGGCACCATTAAGATGTACAGTGGCCTGTGGGAAGTCTTTTGGTGGAATGGTATGAAAAGGGATATAGCAGATTTTATGGCTAAGTGCCCTATTTGCCAGCAAGTGAAAGTACAACATTAGAAACCATGAGCTATAACTCAAGAGATCAACATTCCTACTTGGAAGTGGGAAGTGATCAACATGGACTTCATCACAGGTTTACCTCGTACTCGCA
>NW_006238938.1:1487271-1487834 GCF_000226075.1 Solanum tuberosum | reverse complement strand
ACATAATAACTCCATTTGGGTGATAGTTGATAGAGTAACTAAGTCTGCGCACTTTTTGGCTGTTAAGACTACAAATTCAGTGGAGGACTACGCCAAGCTTTAAATTAATGAGATAGTCAGGTTGCATGGAGTTCCTGTGTCTATCATCTCAGATAGAGGTCCTCAGTTTACCTCTCATTTTTTGAAGTCATTTCAGAAAGGTTTTGGTACTCGGGTTAATCTTAGCATAACATTTCATCCACAGATGGATGGTCAGGCAGAGCATACCATTCAGACGTTAGAGGACATGTTAAGAGCTTGTGTGATTGATTTCAAGGGTAGTTGGTATGATCACCTTTCTCTTATAGAGTTCGTCTACAATAATAGTTACCATTCTAACATTCAGATGTCCCCTTATGAGGCATTGTATGGGCGTAGATGTAGATCTCCAGTTGGTTGGTTTGAAGTAGGTGAAGCAGCCATGATTGGACCAGAAATTCAGCTCATCAGAGATAGACTCAAGAAAGCTCAGAGTCGTCAGAAGTCCTATGCAGATGTGAGGAGGAGGGACTTAGAGTTTGAGA
>NW_006238938.1:1463885-1487092 GCF_000226075.1 Solanum tuberosum | reverse complement strand
GAGTTGCCAGCAGATTTAGCAGCAGTGCATCCAGTTTTTCACATTTCGTTGTTAAAGATCATCCATCATACCTTTAGAAAGTGTGGCTGTGAAGGATAGTCTCACTTATGAGGATGTGCCAGTTGAGATTCTTGATCGTCAGGTTCGAAGGTTGAGAAACAAAGAAGTCACTTCAGTTAAGGTTTTGTGGAGGAGTCAGTCCGTAAAGGGAGCTACTTGGGAAGTAGAAGCAGCCATGAAGGCCAAGTATCCTCATCTATTTCCTTCCAATCCTATTCCAGCTTGAGGTAATAGTTCCTCTTAATTTTTTTAGTCATTCATGCATAGTTTCAGTCTTAGTATCATGTTCCTTCAGTTTGTACTTGTATTTTCACCGTATTTGCATGTTCTTGGAACTTAGTTCAGTCAATAATTAGCTTCCAGTATTTTAGTGGTAGGGTTGCAGGTTTTCCCCTCCATATTCAACTAGTTTAGTCTTCATTCGAGGATGAATGTTCCCAAGGGGGAGATAATGTAACACCCCGTATCCGAAAATAGACCAAACCAGCAGATTTTCAGAAGTTGCAGGTGCAACCCACAGTCCGTCCTGGTGGTACATGGATGGCCACATGCAACCTTTCCCAGAAAAGTCCAGAAATTTTGGCTAAGGGTACACCCACGCCAGGACCTACGGACTGTAGGTCAGACCACCGTCCGTGGTCCTGGGTCGTAGGTCAGACCCTTAAATTCCAGCCCTCTGACGCTAAACGACGGTTGACCAGAATGGACTGTGGGTCAGTCCACGGACCGTCGGTCAATCTGTCAGTGGTTTCGGCAGACTTTTAAGTCAGGGGTCGTTTGGTCTTTTCCCTATGCGTTGGACCCCTAAACTACGTAGTTTTGGTCGTTTTTAGCATAGTAAACTAATTAGAACCCAACATAATCAATTATTCACCAAAAATCAAGCGAAACTTAGAGCAAAATAGAGGAGAAAGTCGAGTAGCCCTAGTTCAAGAACGCAACGAGTTCTCGTCAGTTCCAACCCCGAAATCGAAAGATTTCTCCGTGAATTTTGTCACCAGGTATGTGAGATTTCACTAGTGGGTTCCTTTCACCCATTAGGTCCCTAGATTTCAATCAAAATCTTGATTCCCTTAATATTATCTAGACCTAGGGTTTCTTGAATGTTAGAAATTGTTGGATTTTAACTATTAGAATGATCAAAATCAGATTGTCATATTATTGCTTAGTTTCTTGTATGATATTCAGAACCCTAGCTGTGTAAATTCGTTTAGTTCATGAATTACACATGCTAGGTCAATCTAAACAGAAATACATGCTTCAGTTTACGAATGTCACATTATCAGTTATAATTGTTGCATTCTTAGAGTTTCCATGTCAGTAATTGAGCTATCCAGTATTTCAGTCATAATATTGCTTATATACATTCTAATTGGGAGTAGGCTTACACCGAGTGGACTAGGGTTTAGAGTACCCGAATAGTCCCAGAAATACGTGCCCCCGTAGTTTATAAGTCCCTTCTGTGGGCATTACATTTTAGTGATCACGCCAGTCATCCCTCTATACCTCTAGCAGGGTATATTGGGTCCTCTCGATGGGACGTATACATCCGACTCCACATTTAGCTCATGTGGTTTTATGTCGGTTATTAGTAGCTCCCACAGTCAGATTATATTGCATTGACCATGTTACTAGTTACATTTAGATTTCAGTTTTAGCATGTTATAAACTTGGTCATTGCATTCAGTTATTTCATGTTCAGTATTCCCAGTATAGTATCATGCTTATCTCATATCATTGCTCAGTTATATGCTTTGTTTAGTTATGTATATTGTTCAGCTTTACTCTATCATGTATGCTCAATACCCTTCAAGTACTGGCACATACTCTGCGCTACATCTTCTTGTGATGTAGGTTCAGGTCCTCAGTTCTCAGATCATGCATAGATCGGTTCTCGATCTTCAGCTCAGTAGCATCAGTGGTGAGTCCTCATTCTCCAAGCACGACAGACATATTTCTTTTTTATTTTTAGTCTTTAACTTTTGCTAGATTTGGCTGGGGCATGTCTCAACACTTCTAGTCAGTTAGAGGCTTATTTTCAGACATAGTTAGAATCAACTTTAGTATTTGAGATTAACCTTTCAGTTGTTGTTAAACTCTCAGCTTTTATATATTCAGATAGTTTATGGGTATTCCCCCATCATTTCAGTTTATCTTATGATTTAACTATCGCACAATATTTCCTTACTTCAGTTCATTTAGTATGCTTATGATATGCCAGCAGGGTTAGCTTGGGGTCACTCATGATCCTAGGTCCCGTGTCTGCGTCCTGGAGGTAGCTTCGGGGTGTGACAACCACCATGTTTTATTAATATCGATAACAATCCGTCCATTACAAAAAAATGAAGATTTTTGAACCAAGAATATTTTGGAATTAGTCGTGAATGACGATAATCACAGAAAAAAATTCGAGGGAGAGAGAAACGTTTGAAAAAAAAAGAAAATTTGATTTTTGAATTAATTTTAACTGATTGAGTAAAAAAAGGAAAATAAATTGACATGAAAAAAATTAGAGGGAGAGAGAAATGTTTGAAAATAAAAGAAAATCTGATTTTTTAATTAATTTTAACTGATTGAGTAAAAAAAGGAAAACAAATATTCTTATTTTGTTTTGAATCCCCTAAATTTATGGCATTATTAATTATCCTTAATGTATTCAAATTAATGACTATAACTATATCCGTTTTTTTCTTTTTATGATTTTTAAAGAAACGTTTTTACTATTATTTTAAAAATCCATTTTTTTAATAAAATGTTACAACCTGAAATTTTTTATTGTTACAACTTGAAAGTTTTATTATACTGTCATAACTTGAAAATATTAGTCTTGTAATTTTAGTAGTAGTAATACACATATGTATTGATTTTTTGAATCACACTCTGGTCATATTTCCTATAATTCTGTTTATTGCAAAAATGTTTGTTAAAAAAAAAATACAAAGGAAGATAAAAATTGTAATGACTATAACTATATCCGTTTTTTTCTTTTTATGATTTTTAAAGAAACGTTTTTACTATTATTTTAAAAATCCATTTTTTTAATAAAATGTTACAACCTGAAATTTTTTATTGTTACAACTTGAAAGTTTTATTATTCTGTCATAACTTGAAAATATTAGTCTTATATATGTCATTTATAAAATTTTCACATACAAAAAATGTTACTACTGTGAAAAATAAGGAAATACAACACCAAAAGAATATTATTACTCCAACTAAAAAAAAGTGATACTAGGGGTACTTATTTTTCTTTTTTTATTAATATAATTAAATAGGAACCAAATCTTGGAGGATAAGAGACTATGAGAATAAAATTACATAGAAATAATAAATAAAATTACGTAGAAATAATGAAATGTATTAAAACTTGAAACATGATCTTTTACGAATATGAAAATTAAGAAACTTATTTTTAAAATATTTATAACTTTGAATATTATATAAATAATAATTTATAAATTTAATAAGTTCGACCACGACCGCGCGAGCGCGGCCAAGTTATAATGCCTTTTCGGATATTAATGTTGATACTTGAGAAACACCCATAATTCAATTTTCTCGCAACTTTGAGGTGAGTATTGAAAAAATAGGGGCCGGAGTGTAGTGAAAAAACGTCATCGTGCCACAGTCGATTTTCGTACAAGCTGGAATCTGCTCTCCGGAGGTAAAGAAAAATCGTACCAGGTATGGCCGATGGAAGCAAAGAAGGTCCAACATCACATCAGGCAGCTGTGGCAGCCAACGCCCAACTATTCGGAGTTCTCTCCAGTCTTCTCCAGCAGGTATGCAACTTACATATTCTTATTTCAAATTTGGGCCTAATTCCTGATCTGGATATCTGGATATAGTGTTTTTTGGGATATGGGAGTTTTGGTCTGAAGTGGACATATTTAATTAGCTGAATCATCAATCTTGATCTGACCCATTAAAAATGAAACAAAGAACAATGTCAATCAGCTTTGCTGTGATTTGTTCATTAATCATTAGCTTATTAAAAATCCATTGATTACTGGTAGCTGTGCCCAAGAGAAATGTGTATGTTTGGTTTGAGTGTCTATGATCAGATGGATCTATATGTTTCCGGGTGGTGAGGGGTATTACAGTATGGCCAAGAGGGCTAATTAGCGCCATGAAGTACACAAAATACCTTCTCAAACAAAGCAGGTGAGTCGAACCCACTAGTGGGGCAATTGATGGTTCAAGCAGTGAAAGGCTTTGGAAGTTAGTTGTAAGGGATTGAAAGAAGATGGTTCCTTGAGGTTGGTGGTGTTTACCCAAAAATTCGTACAGTTGAATTTATATGTGAGGTTTAAAGGACATGTGGACCGAAATGATGATATATGTAAGTAAATAAAGTTGTAAATGATGAGATAAAGACAAATTGACTGAATGAAATATAATAGTATATAAATACAACTTGTGTTGGTCTGGTTCCAATGATATCTTCGATGGAGATATCCCCGGACAAACTTCACGGTTATTGAGAGCTGATGATCAAATAATGATATTGACAAATATAGCTAACGAGAAATTAAAGTACTTAGAGAATTCAGCGTCTTTACAAGGTGGTGATTCTACTGTAACGTCCGATGTTGCTTCTTGGATGGTTTCATAATGGCTATTGTTGGCCGGGCAGCTGACATTTCCTCTGGATGTTCCAAGCTTGGTCGGGTTATATTTTTGCAAAATGAGCTGACTTTTTGTTCCCGGTGTAATACTGCTGCCCTTGTTTCTTTTCACATGTCACCATCTAATACGCCACACGTCATGTCTATTTTTACCCTATACAGGTAGTATCTTTGTGCTTTTCTTTAGTTAAGGCCCCTTTTATGCTAGGGAACAGAGAAGGCTCTTTAAGATTCTTCATGTGCTAGTTTCTTTTCCTAATGTTTCTATAAGATCAGGGTGTAAGATAGTACAATTATCGAAGTCATTTCAGAAAACTGAAGTCAAAAAAATGTAATTCGTTGTTCCTCCATCTGCCCCTTATGTTTTAGCGGAACAACTACCATAAGAAAGGTTATAATTCTTTATCTTTTGAACACAAATAGCCTTACGCGTAGTGGTAAAATGCTGAGTAACTCTTCTGAAAATTCTTTGACATAATTATTAAGGAATAGAGAGTCTAGGAATATCTTAACATATCTGTGATTTACAGGAGAAAGGGAAGTAGTGTGCCAAATCAAACAGTTAGAGGGCACCTGATCCATTGTGGTGAAATTCTAGAATTTGCCAAACTAATTTTTAGAGCTCAAATCAAGGTGGACACTGATCCATTGTGGTGAAATATTTCCCATTTAGACTCAAAAGCATCTCAGAAATGCTAGCTAATGCTTGTAGATATCGTTAGAGGGCACCTGACAGTATTCCGGTGCACTTTTTGACTTTTCTCTCTTTAACAAGTTAACAGGGACAGAGTCACCTAATACACGTTGCTAGTGGGAGGTGGTGGGTACCCCGTGGAATTAGTCGAGGTGCACGCAATCTGGCCCAGACACCACAATTTTATAAAAAATGAAGAAGTTAAAAAGGATCATTGGAAGCATTGTGTATAAAGTTCGTAATGATTATGTCATTTTTGATACTTAAATGAGCGATTAAGTGTATTTTGTATAATAACAGTATGTTGTAATTAAAACTCATCAAATAATTAAATATTGTATTCTTAATGAGTATGCCTTCATAATTAAGAATCTAGAGAATATGAAAATTTTTCGAGTTCATCAGCTCAAATTCTTACCTGAAGATCCTCTTGTTTGTTATCAATCACTAATTCAACAAAAAGTGTTTCTCTTTTCTTTTACAGCTCATTCATTATCTTAAGAAACCTTAAGAACTTTTGCCCACTGGAAGGCAGCCTTACACATTCGCCCAGCAAAACTTTGTTTCCTTTTCTTAAATGATTTTACTACTCTTATCGGTTCTGGTTGCTAATTCAACAGCACTGCATCTCCCATCCCTATGCGTCTTATCAATTGTGTAGTGCTGATGTCATGAATCCTTGTCAGCTAACATATCGAATCAGCTCTCTATATTTTTCTTGTCATTAATTTATGTTTGCTAACTTGTCAAAATTAGCTGTCTATGTCAGTTAACCTTTAGGCCAATTTTCCCCAGTCAACAACATGTTATCCACAATCGATGAGCAAACTGGAAAATATAGAACCATGTTTGTTTTTGTCACTAATCTAGTTAAGCTGACTATGCATATCCTCAAATTCTCTATATTTATCTAGTCATTAATTTGCTGTCTAGGTCATTAACCTTTAGGCCACAGCCCACAGGTTGTTTGGAAATAGCTCCGCCAGACATAGAAGAAAGGAGTGTAGGATTGGTAAGCAGTTTTCCCCAGTCAACACCATGTTATCCACAATCATTGAGCTAACAGGTAAATATAGAATCATGTTTGTCTTTGTCATAAATCTAGTTAAGCTGACTATATGCATATCCTCAAACTCAGTCAAATCTGACTGATTCATCCATTGTTGTCGAATCCCTCCTGTTGACGAGACAAACCATCATTCCTTTTGTACTGGTGAATTAGCTACTAGCATATGGAAACTTTTTGGTGATCGCTTTGACATTCCTTGGGATCCTGGATCTATTATAGGTTTCTTTTCTCGATGATGGTCTATGAAACCTTTTAATTCATTGCATCAACAAATTCTTAAAATTGCTACTATTGTTATTTGTTGGGAAATATGGAAAGCGAGATGTGCGCCTAAGTATGGCTCTAAGAGAATTTCCTATGCTAGGTCGAAGCATCAAATTATTTTCCATCTTAGATGGTCGATAAACAAACTGGCTGGTGGCAGAGATTGGCCTTGGCAGTGGCCAGATCTATGTTCTACTATTTTGTCTCTTAGGCCTAAAATTGATAGCATTGTTGTTCTACGGAAAAAACCACAATGATTGGGTAAAAGTCAATACAGATGGCAGTTGCAACTCTGAAGGATCAATTGGTGTAGACTTTTTAAGAAGGGATTCAACGGGCAATTTAATAGTACCCTTTGCAAAACATATTGGCAGAGGTACAAGCAATATAGCAGAGGCCAAAGCAGCCTATTTTGGAGCCAGATGATGTGTGGAAAATTGCTATCCGAACTTTATTTTAGGATGTGATTCCCAAATTACAGTCAATATGATCAAAGATAAATCTAAAATGCCCTGGAAATTGTGGGATACTATTATGGAGACTAGAAGAATTACTTTACAGGCCAATGCGATAGTTCGACATTGCTTCAGAAAGTCAAATCAAGTGGTGGACGCACTACCTAAATACTGTTTATATAACAAGGAGGTCTTATTTTTTATCCTAAAGATTTGCCAAAGGATGCAGCTGGCCCATACACCCTTGATGAGATTGGGATGCCCTCCATAAGACAGGCAAAGAAAGAATATATTTTGAGTCACTAGCTATGATCTGTCTTTCTTTAGTTTTTGCTGTACATGACCTGTTTTCAAGGGTTTATATTAATGCTTATTTCCGGAGGTTTAGGCTATCGTCCCCCTATGCTTGTTCTCTGTATAAATCTTGGATGAAATAAAAGGTTTGCGCCACCGAAGGCATAAAATTTACATAAAAATATAAAATAAAAAAAAATCTGACTGATTCGCAGTGGTGTCATGGTCAAGTCAGTCTCCATTACAAGCCCAGTCAATCTTATTTTCTGCTACACTTTACAAATATGATTTGCAAACTTGAGTTGTTTCACCACCTTGTGTTTGTGGGGTTTGTTGAAGTGCAGAGGATCATTAAGTATATTGTAGACTATTCTTGATGATAATAACATTATCAAATGTCGAGAATCATGAAGAGTATGTGCTGAATTATTATGATTAGGTCATGATACTAGTGATCTTAAGAATTAGAAAACTTTCTTATAGGAGCTATCTAAATTCGTCACTAATTCAAAGAGTTTCTCTCTTTAATTTGTCCTTTTTGCTTACTCGTCAAATCTTGGTGAGACTCTTTTATGCATTGATCAGAAAAGAGAAGTGTTAATTGTGTTGATTAATTAGCATGATTTTTGGAGTTTCTATTATTTTTTGGATTGAATAGAATATTTTATTTTGTTGTAGTTGATTGTTTTTCCGTTATTAGTTGAGATTCACGTGTACAAATACACCTTCTTATGGGATGTAAAGACATGGTATTAGAGTCATTGTTGCCTTCTGTGGTGAGTTTTTTCTCCCTCACAGCACTAGGATTCCTTCCTTTCAATAAAGAGGTCGAGTTTTCTCCCTCCTTGATGTTGTCAGCAACTAAAGCTCTGTTTATGTCCGTGTTTTTGAAAAATCTAATACGGTGACAGGTTTGCCAATCAATTTTGAGTCTACCCTCTAAATTTCAGATATTTCCAATCGTCGGAGCTAGGGTTTCTAATGATTCCTTTTGGATATTAAAAATAGTCTTCTTTTGAGTATTTATGTGACAATGATCGATTTGAAGTACTAAATCCCTTCATTCAACTGCAAAATATCCTACAACCGATCAAAGTAGTGAAGAAATTGAAATATGTCTTACGATTAATTAATCAATAAATTCCTTAGGGAATCAAAAATCAAATAAACACATGAGAAAAGGTGAATAAATCACTAATTAAACCTTAAGGTTCATCAAAACTCAACTACAACAGAGTTACTCCATACATGGAGATAGTTAACTGTGACTATAATAAAGATCAGCAAGTTCATGATCCAAGAGAATAAAAGAGAAGATAAATTGAAGTGAAGAAGAAACTCCCAACAAATCTTCATTCTCTCATGAAACGTTGGAATCTTCCGCTTCCTTTCTGTATTTGTTCCTCCAATAGCTGCATCTGTCACGGTGTCTGCCGTCGCAAGTCTCCAAAAATTTCTCTATATATACGTCATTCAGCCCTAATAACCTAAATTCTAAGAACTATTGCATTCAGGTCGCATTGTCGCAGTGGTCAATACTCAAGCACTACGATGGTTGGGCTGTTTAATGTGTCCTACAAGTGTTGAAGGAGTGTTGCAGCGCCCAAAGTTCCAGTGCTGCGATGGCCGGGGCTGTTTCGTGCACAACAATTCTTCAACAAGTTTTTTCTTCATTTCTTGCATCTGTTTTGCTTGAATCTTGTTTGTTTCCTCCTTAACTCCATTGCATATTTATCATCAAAACAACACAAGTATGTGAGGAATAACATCATATAACAATTTAAACCTAATAATTCGAAACATGAGAAGAGGCATAAATACACATATAATTGTGGTTCATCAACAAGGAACTCAAATGATTTTATTATTTCCCCCCTTCAGTTGAATGTTTAAACATCATACATTTTGAGTTTTTATGTTCCTCTCCTTGGTCAATTTTTTTCGTAAAAAATGTGTTAGTTGGAAATTTATCTTTGTTTATAGGTAGGATTATTCTTGTTCAGCTTTGGATTGAATATCTATCTGGGTGCTATCACCAACTTTTCTTTTCTTCTTATACCTTATGGTGGTGCTAGGTGTCTGTGTTTGACATCAAGTCCTGCTGTGGTTTAATAAAGTACTTCAAAATGTCCTGACTAGAAAGATTGTAAACAAACATGTGCAGGTGGAATCATTGACTAATCAAGAAGAAGTGGAGTTGCGCAGTAAGATCCAAGCACTAGGACTGGAAGTTACAAAAGTTCCTTCAAAATCAACACAAAATCTTGACGAGGTAGGTTGGTAGTTATTTTGGTTCGAAAGAACCGTATTTCCATTCTTTCCTCTTTTTTTTCCCTGGTAAACATAATTTATTCATTTGCAAATGTATATTAGATGGAGATTGCGAAGCAGATGGATAAATTATCAGAAAAGCTGGATGACGTGGATAGGATGATATCCTCCGCTGTTGCTGCGGATCCACAAGTTGGGTCTCTCTTAAGCAGTACTGCTGATCTTTGGATGCCAGTTATTACAGCTGGTTCTGAGGAAAGGCGTAACCTTAATGCGTCAGTTGAAGATGATGTTGAAGTGAAAGGCAAAAATTCTCAGTAGCTTTTAGTTAAAATCATCGTCATATGTTGATTTTGATTCTTTAATAAACGGTAAACAGATTCCTTCCATCATCAATTACAAAGCATAGCCAGAGGGTTTATGTAGGTATCCTCAAGTTGAAATCACATTTACATCTTCTGATGACAAAGATGATACTTCAATTTGTTAAGAGATGTTCTGTAAGTCATTTCTAGATCTTGAAAAGGCAAATAGGACTTGGTGATGCTTGAACATATTTCTGTCAGAATACTTGGAGACCTTCCTCTCTGGTGTAAAATAACTATACATGATATGTTTACTTTTTAGCTGTGAATGAACAGTGCGTTGAACATTTTGTGTATTGATGTTGTCTCACTATTATGTTTAATACTAGACACAAGTGCACGGATCCAATATTTGTTAATTTTGTCTCAATTTATGTGATATAGAAAGAATTTAGAGTCACTTACATTTTAATATGAATTTTTTATATTTTAAATTGTTAATTATTGTGATTTATATACTTTTTTTTAAAAAAAAAATGATAGATGTTAGTCTCTCATCTCAATTTATATTACACTGGTAAAATTTTGAGAATCACCAAAAAATTTTGTCTTTTAATTTTCAATTTTTTTAATTATTGTGGTCTATATTACTTTTACATCATTTTAAAACAATATATGTGACTCATCTATCCCTATTTATGCGGCACCGAATTGAGGGTCAATTGAATTTTTTATGTCTTTTAAATATTTCAAGTTATTAATTATTATGATTTTTACTACTTTTAATGAAATTTTAAAATATTATATGTTACTCCATTTGTTCCAATTTATGTAGCACAAATAGAGTTTCAAGAGTCAATCATTTGCTTTTAAATATTTAAAAAAATTTAAGTTGTTAATTATTGAGATTTACAATACATTTCATGTAGTTTCCAAATGACACATTTTACTTCTTTTGTCCAATTTTATGTGGCACTGATAGATTAATTTCAAATGTTAATTAATTTAATTTTTTTTGTATAAAAAGGATTTTCATATATATAATAATACTAGTTGTCCAGGAGTGGCATGTACATTTAGTTATAGTTTGGCCACACCCTAGTCCTAGGAAATATTAAGATCTTTCTAACATAATTAGTTCCTAAAGTGCCGGCTTCCATCTCCTTTTTTACAAACACCGGAGGAACAGTTGGTTCATCAAAGACGGCCTTCTTGGCTATTACATTTACATCTGCCACTCTGTTTTGTTCTCTACACATATGAAATAGTCTTTTTATTTCCAGCTTCTTTATTAAATATATGTACTCAACAAACAGATTATCATAGAGCAAATTGTTATGATTTATTATGCATACTACTACTTCAATTGAGTCGATATTGATTTCAAGAGGTTTAAGCTTATGTTTTATTGCTAATAAGAGCCCTCTTCTCAGTGCTTGGAGGTGGGGTTGGTGAGAAGGGTGAGTTTGGTGAAGCCTAGAACCTAGCCCCATGTGGTTTCTAAAGACCGTCTGATCCAGATTATTTGTTTGTCACAGAGCCATATATATTGAGCTTGAAGTTTCTCATATCAGGTGATTCCCATTTGACATGAATGGTTGTTTTAGGGTCTTTAGCTTCTGTAATCTTAGTTTTCAACAGTGGCCTGATCTGGGAGTATGTTGGGTGGTAATGGTCTTTTCTTTTTTTTATTGTTGAAGGTGTTACTCTTTCTTGTGAGCCAAATGCTCCTAAGACAAAAGGAATGAGAGCACCCCAATTCAGTCAAGTATTGAATGTTTGTCTAGTTATCTTTATTGATGGCACTCATATCAATGATTCTAGGATCTAATCTACTGGTCACCATAATATTCAGAAGGTTAAGGCATTTGTGCATTGGAAGAAGATGTGATCTATGTCTTCTTTGTAGAAGTCACAAAGGTGGCATTTCGGAGTAACATTCATACCCTTATTGTGGAAGGAATAGTTTGTTAGAATTCTACAATAGTATAGGAGCCATATGAATGTTTTAACCTTATTAATTAGGGGTCCTTAATTGACCAGATCCAACTGAATCTTTTGTTGGTTTCTTATTGATGTTTTTGAAGGCTTTCATTGATGTTGCTGTTGGATGAACCAATTGAGAATAGGCCATTACTAGTTACAAGAATGTTCTCTTTATTCTCACCAGGTGGAAAGGAGTAGTTGGTAATGATGTTTTTGAGGTTTTAAAGGAGGGAGAAGTAGAGTTTTCCAAAGTCCCATTCTTCATTTTCATGAATGTCTCTTATCTTAAGGTGTTCCTCCTCTCTCAAGATGGGTCCTTGGATACTCAGTCGAATAGCATTTGAGTGTGTCTCCAATGAAGTTGACTTTATCTCTCTTATGAACTATCCATAGCATCAACACATTCTGCCCATCCCTTTTGGATGTTGTTCCAGGTTCTGGACACAGTTTTACTAGATTTGTTGTTAGTATTGGGCATGTGGTACTTGTAAATCAGTACTTTTCTCCAGAGCTTATGGGATTTCGATAATTCTCCATGCAGGCTAGCTAGGATGGCTCTATTCTTGATTTCACTCTTTTGGAGCCCTAGGACAACATTCTCTTTCTTGCTAGTAATGGTATCCCAATTGATTAGTTGAAGCTTTCTTTTCTCTATTGTCGTCCCCATATAAAGTATGTTTAGATTTTATTTATGTTGTCAGTTATTTTCGTAGGGAGCCTGGTGTATTGCATCACATCTTAGGGGATACTGCTGAGTGTGGACTTTAGGAGCACATTCCTACCAGTCATGTTGAGGAATATGACTTTCCATCCGGCAAGTCTTTCTCATGTTATCAATCAAGAATTGGAAGTTGATAAGTTAGAGATTTTAGACTCAATTGAGGCTTTTAGTTCACCAAATAGTGTCCTCAATGCCTTTTATGTCCATTTCTGATATAAATTTGTTGAATTGCAGCTATGAAGAATAAAAGACAAGTCAAAGACAAAAGAATTAAAAGAGAACCCAAAAACTTAAAAAAACAAAGAAAAAAGGCAAAGTTATAGCTCGCCAAGTGCAAAGGGCGACTCGCCAAACAAGCTGTAGCTCGCTGAAAATGTCAAAGCAGATCGACAAGGAAATTATTCTAATGACGACTCACCAACAATGTTGGTGAGCCTTGGTGTCTTCGCCGAATTCATCTGAGAGTTCTGCTACAAATAAAAGTCAATTTAGCGAGTAGTTATTGAAGTGGCAACTCACTAAATAGTAATGTAGAACTCAATCGAGCTCACCAAAGGTGTTCAACACATGAAGCCTTGAAGCGAAGCTGAAAGGCGAGAAGAAGTGATAGTTGACGACTCATCGAGTGAGTCAGTGAGCCCGACTAATGTCGCCGAAGTGACCTAGAAGTGCAATTTTTGTCAAACTTTGGGAAGGTATAAAAGGTTTTGAAGAGAAAGAAAATGTATCTTCCATTGCTCAAAACTCACAGTACTTAGAACATTCTTGGGACTTTGGGTTTTTGACTTTTTTACCCTTAGAATTTTGATGGTTTTGAATTGGGTGTCTTTGAATTGAAGCTTGAATCATCTTCATTGAATGGACTACAACTTCTTTGGTATAATTCAATTAAGTTCTAGCATATGTAGTTAAACCCCCTCATTCTAAAGGTGTGCAATGTAGTTGAGTATTAGATTGTTTGTGGGTTTTTTGACTGCTCAAAACTATGTTAATTTACAAAGGTTTTAATTATCTTAACATGTTTTAATGTATGATTAGGGGTTGCAAACTCAAATCTATTTTATATGTCTATGCTTTCTTGTGAAAGATGCTTAAAGTAGATGAGTTAATTGCTAATTGTTGATTGATTTCAATTGCTAGTTTTTCTTGAAAGAGGAAACTATATTAAGGTATTAGATCGATTTTGTGTATTACGCATGTTGAGATTTGAGAGAACTCTCATGAAAGATGATTTTTTTATTGAAAAATGCCCATTGTATTACTCGTCGATTTAGCCTACCCATTAAGAATTAACTATGTTGAACAACATAATTACACATATTCAGAATTGATACTCAATTACACACACTCCTGGAATTCATCTCTTACTTGATAAATTCCCTTGTCCTTTGCTTTTGTTAACAATTCGTTGACCAATCTCTCTATTGATAATTTAAAACTTCTCGAATTTGAATTTATGTTAACGTTGATTCTATAACCTTACAAGAGATTAGTACATAATTTTTATTTCATAATTGAAGTCTAGCCTTTACTACTCCCTGTACATTCGACCCGAACCTCTTGTTGGGTTATTTATTGCTAACGATCGTGTGTACGTTGAATAATAAGGCATACACTTGAGCATTATCAAAATGGCGCCATTGCAGGGGAATGGTGCATAGATTTCTTTAATTGAAGTGACTTTGTGAACTAATTTCTTGTCGTTGAATACTCTTACCTTTGTTTGGTTGGTTGTTATCTTGATAGGTGATGACACGAGTGTCAATGGCAGTGATGCTTCTAGCAACCATGGCCGAATGGGTGATAGTGGTGATTTGGAAGATCTCGGTAGCGCTAGTGCTATCTGATACCCCTAACCTTGGGAAATGCAATATTTCATGTTACAAGTACAATGCTCCAATTGCTTCTAATGAAGGGGTTGTGTGGAGAGTTAGCTCATGAAGACCCTCATGATCATCTTCAGAATATTGTGGAAGTATTTGGCCGTTCACTTTCAATAACATCACCCAAAAATCTATCTGATTGAGGTTATTCCCATTCTCCTTGATGGGTGATGCTACGAAGTGGTTGGCGGAGTTACCAAGGGACTCAATTTCTTCATGGGAGGAGTTAAGCGAGGCATTTCTTGAGAGGTTCTTTCCTCCATCTAAAATGTTAAAGCTCCAAGATGGCATTCAAAACTTCCAATGTGATGATGGAGAGCCAATTTACGAAACATGGTTGAGGTTTCAAAGAAGCTCTTGCAATGTCCTACTCATGGGTTGTCAGATAATGTCCTTTTGCATATTTTCAATCGCAGTCTTGATACGGTAAATAAGGGGGACACCGCCCAACTCATTTTTGGTGGAATCACGAGACAACTATTTCTAGTGGCTTCTACTTTGCTTAATGAGATGACAAAGATAAACTGCGCTTGGCACACAAGGGAAAATCAAGTATCACCTCATGCTATGGGTATGACTAAATAACAATTGGAGAAGAACCAAGAGCGAGATGAGAACATGACAAAGATGATGACTCGGTTCGATGTCTTATTAAAACATGTTATGTTTGGTGGTTTCGAAAAGGTGAATGAGGTTGGAACAAGTGATGGATTATGTACGGAAGATGAAAATTTTGAAGCTATGTACAATAAAGAAGTTCCGTTTTTGAGTAATCAAGCGGGGGGTTCTCGCTGGAGCTATCCAAGGTCGGGCGGGAATTAAGGTTGAAATAAGGAACGTGATAATGTTTGGAGAGATAGAGAAAGAGATTGGCATGATCAGGGTACCAATTGGAGAGAACATGAGGGTGATCAGGATCAGTATGTGCCACCACATGACTGGCCAAAGACCAAGGAGCGAAATGCTGATCCGAAAAGTTTTCGGACTGAAGATATGCTTGAAGAAACCTCAACAAGGTAGAAGGTTCCGACAAGGTACTTAAACTTATGAAGATAGACTTCTCATCCTTGAATCAAACTATTACCTCACCTCAGTCTTTATAAAGCAACTTGAAACTCAAATAAGTCATATTTTGGTTCATTTGAACCCTCGACCGAAGAGAGGTTTACCTAGTGACACGGTCGCAAACCCAAAGAATGATGCTCATATCATGGCAATTGTAACCCGAAGTGGTAAGGTATTGAAAAATGATTCTATGAATGAGAATGATGGCTCAAAAAAGTGATTGACGATGATGAGTCACCGAGGGAAGTATATGTTGATGAAGCAAATGTTGTTGCTAATGATGCTAGTACTGATAATATCGGGGTTGATTATATTTCTAATTTAGGAAGGTGATATTGCTACTCTATCAAGCAAGGTGAATGTGCAAGTATCGATCAAGGTGACCCCTCCTTTTCCATAACGCTTGAAGAAAAAATATTGTGATGCTAAATTTCAAAAGTTCTTGGCCATGCTTAGGGGTTTGTCGGTAAATATCCCTTTAGTTGACGTGATGCTTGAAATGTCGGGGACACAAAATTTATGAAAGAGTTGGTAACCAAGAAGAAAAGGATAGAGTTTGAGACTTTGAAATCTCACATAGTTACAGTGCCATTATGTCAAGTAATGTGATTATTAAGAAAGATAATCCAGGGGCCTTCTCCATTTCTTGTACCATTGAGGTATATTTGTTCTCTAAGGAACTTTGTGATCTAGGAGCAAGTATCAAGTTGATGCCCTTAGCTATCTTCAAAAGGCTTGGGTTAGATTCTCTGAATCCAATAACAATGTGGCTCTTGATGGCTGATTGGCCTATCAAACGTTTGATAGGTGTACTTTATGATATCTTGGTAAAGTTGGATAAGTTCATTTTCTTTGATGATTTTGTTGTGTTGGATTGTGAAATTGATGTTAAGAGCCTAATTATCTTAGATAAACCTTTCTTGGCTACCAAAAGGGCCTTAGTGGATGATGAAAGTGGAGAGTTGAAGTTTAGAGTGAACAACAAAGAGGTCAATTTTAATGTGTGCAAGTCTATGAAACACCCATGCAATATGCATATCGTATCTTATGTTGATGTTATTGATGATGATGTGGCAAGTGTTAGTGAAATTACTTGTCATGGAGAGTCGTTGGCGGTTGTATTATTGAATTATGATGGGGAGGAGATCTGTGATTATGATGAGGTAGTCGTTGCACTTGTGGGGTCGGGTTCCTTTCCATCTAACCCCAAGAAACTTGTTATTGATTTTAAGAATAGGAAGAGTCCATCAATTGAAGAACCCCCAAGGTTAAAGTTGAAAGCCTTGCCTTCTCATCTTCGCTATGTGGTTTTAGGAGGTAAAAACACCTTTTCAGTTATTGTTGCAAATGATTTATCGGAGGGACGGGTTGATGCATTGATTGGGGTGCTAAAAAGATTCATCAAAGCATAGGTTTGGTCGATTGCTAACATTGTCAGGATTCCACCCCGCATTGCACATATAAAATCCAATTAGCTAATTATTGCAAAACGAGTATAGATAACCAAAGGAGGTTGAACCCTCATATGCAAGTAGTTATGAATAAAGAGATTATAAAGTGGCTTGATGCGGCGTATCATGTATCCCATTGCGGATAGCAAGTGGGTTAGCCTGGCATAATGTATTCGAAAATCATAGGGGTATGATGGTCGTACCTAAAGGAATGAGCTTCTGGCTACGAGAGTTGTAACAGGATAGCGAGTGTGCATGGGATATCGTAAGCTTAACACATGGACTGAAAAAAACCATTTTCCAATGCCATTCATGGATAAAATGCTTGATCATCTTGCGGGTAGGGGATGGTATTGCTTCTTGGATGGGTACTCAGAGTATAATCAAATATCTATTGCCCCATATGACCAAGAGAAAACTACATTCACAAGTTCCTATGGTACATTGACATTTAAAAGGATGCATTTTGGGTTGTGCAATCCCTCAACGACCTTACAAAGGGTCATTATTAAATACTGGTCTAACAGTTCCTAATCCAGGAAAAGTTCAACTTCCTAATGGTGATTCTGGTATAACCACTCAGTTTGGCAACTATCAATTGGAAGGAGGTGTGTAGTTCACAATGTTTTATGTATAATTGAGTTTCACTTCACTCTCTTGTCTTCATCAAAATTGACAAGAGAATTGAAATGTTGTGCAACATTTTTTCCTGATTTTATTGTCTTTTGGAAGGTGAAGGGGATTCGTAATGAGAAAAATGGCCTATACACAATGAGATCACAAATAAAAAATGAGGACTACAAGAATAAGGCTCTAGAGGTGACAGATTAGAGAGAAAAGGGCACTATATGGCATCAAAGAATGGGGGATGTGCCCATGATTTTTATTAGAAAACTAGTTTTGTTAAAAATAGACATAATCTAGTTTTAAAGCATTGTGATATATGTCCAATTGCCAAACAAGTCAGATTACCTTTTCAGTCTAGCAGTAGTAGATCATCTCAGTGTTTTCATTTGATTCACATGGATGTATCACTACAACAAAACTACCTTTTAGCGGAAATAAATATACACATTAACAAAGAGTGTTAAACCCTTTATCGACATTAGTTAATTGTCATTGGATTCAATGTCACTAAAGGCTTTAGGGACATATACAAAGAGTACTAATTGCCGTTAAAAATATATATTTAGTGGCAATCAAGCTATTGTCGTTAATTAATTATCGTCAAAGATCATTTTTGATGTAGTGTATGGGGACCATATAGGTTGCTACTCATAATAACATGAAAATTTTCCTTACTTTGGTGGATGATCACTCTATATGGACTTGGGTGTTCCTATTGCATCTTAAATTTGATGTGTGTACTTTGCTTCAGAACTTTCTAATCATGATTGCAACTGAATTTTGTAAGAAAGTAAAACACTCAAATCTGATAATGGTGGTGAATTTTCCAATACACAGTGCAGAGTTCTGGAGAGAAGACACGTGCACATACTTAAAACTGTAAGGGCTGTTCAAGGCCACTTACCTATTAGGTTCTGGGGTGAATGTATTCTAGTTGTTGTCTTCATCATCAATAGAGTTCCTTTTACTGTTCTAGGGAACAAATCACCTTATTACATGTTGCACAATAAACAGGATGACCTCTTTTATCTCTTACATGAGAACTATTGGCTATTTATGTTATGCCACCAACTTAATCAAGGGAGACAAGTTTGGAACTAGAGCCATTAAGTAAGTCATGTTAGGTTATATTCTACTCAAAAAGTCTATAAACTTTATGAATTGAAATCTAAGTCCTTCTTTGTTAGTAGAGATGTACATTTTTAGAGCACATCTTTCCTTTTCAATCTTGTAATGGAGGTACTCTTAATGTTCTTGTCATTGATGATAAGTTCTTGGTTCCTATAAATCAGTCATTTGCTCCTCTCACAGATGAAGTTCGACATGAGTCCCTCCAATCAGAAGCTCCTATCCTACCCACAACACCCTTGAGTGTTGCACGCTTGCCATCAGGATCAGAGGTTACTCTCCTTCCACAAAAAGTTCCTATAGATGTGCTTGAAACTATAGGAGTTTCCCCTGGTGAGGATCCAGAAAGTTCTCCTATAATTCAAAAAGGACGTGATGAGATTTTATCCCCTACCCAAAGAACCTCAGGTAGATCAAATAGGCCTCCTATCTGGCAAAAGGACCTCATTACTGATCCAAAGTCCAAATCTGCACTTTTCTGTTTATATCCTATTGCTAATAGTGTTGCTTATTGTAGTTTGTCCAATTCATACAAAAGTTATGTAGCTCAGATGTCTGCAGAAAAAGAACCAACTTCTTATAATCAGGCAATCCAGCATGTAAGATGGATAAAAGTAAGCAAGATGAGACACAGGCCTTGGAGGACAATGGGACTTGGAAAATTGTTTCCCTACCAAATGGGAAGAAATCCATTGGGTGTAAATTGGTGTTCAAAGTTAAATACAAACCTGATGGACAAATAGAAAGGTTTAAGGTCAGGTTAGTGGCCAAAGGGTACAGTCAGAGGGAAGGTCTTGATTATCAAGAAACATTTTCACCTGTTGTGAAAATGGTAACAGTGAGGACTGTGATTTCTTTGGCTGCTACTAATGGCTGATCCATTCAACAAATGGATTGTTACAATGCCTTCTTGCCAGGTGATTTACAAGAAGAGGTGTATATGTAATTACCACAACGTTTTAAAGAGAATGGGACAAAGGATGTCAAGTAAATGAAATGTAAAGCTTACATTTGCTCTTCTCACAGCAGGATTCCAATATAGTCACCTAAACTATTCCTTATTAACAATGAAATCATCAGATGGCATAGTCATTGTTCTGATTTATGGTGATGATGACTTATTGATTATAGAAAGTAGTAGGACATTGATAGATGATGCTAAGAAGAATCTAAAAGACAACTTCAAGATCAAGGATCTATGTGATCTTAGGTATTTCCTTGGTATTGAGTTTGCTAGGCAGACAAGTGGTATCCTCATGCACCAGAGGAAATATGTCATGGATCTTATATTAGATTTAGCTTTGAGTGGATCTAAGCCTATTGCCACACCTATTGAACTGAACCAAAAGCTGACAACTTGTGAGTTTGACACTCATATTGGAGATAGTCAGGATCCTATTTTAGTAGATCCAAGATTGATCAAAGACTTGTGGGCAAGTTGTTGTACCTCACCATTACTAGGCCAGTTATTACCTTTGATGTCCAAAGCTTCAGTCAATTTATGCATGCTCCTAAACAGTCTCACTTAGAAGCTGCACTTAGGGTGGTCAAATACATCAAACAAACTCCTAGCATTAGAGTTTTGATGTCCTCTTCTGGTTCCAACACTCTTCAAGGATTTTTTTATGTTGATTGGGGATCCTATTTTAACACAAGGAAATCCATTATTGGTTACATGGCTAAGTTTGGTGATTCCCCGATCTCATGGAAATCCAAAAAGCAACCTACCATTTTCAGAAGTTGAGTATAGACGCCTGACCTCAGTTGTTGCTGAAGTTGTTTAGTTGATTTGCCTATTCAAGGAACTGGATGTTAATTTACAATTGCCAATACCTCTATATTGTGACAACAAAGCTTCTCTACAAATTGTTGCTAATTCAGTCTTTTATATAAAGACTAAACACATAGATATAGACTGTCATTTCATCAGGGGGAAAATCCAATCTGATTTGGTGCATACAAGATACATATCTACCACAGAGATATCCTCACTAAGAGTCTGGGACGATTTCAACATTCTCATCTAATTTCTAAGCTAGGGATGAAGAATATCTTCATACCATCTAGCTTGAAGGGGGTATTGAGAATATAAGAATTGATACAGTCTAAGATGATTTATAAGTTGGTTAAAGTTAGTTAGAGTTGGTACAAGATATGTTCACATTTATAGTTAGTAGGCAGTTAGTTAGTTAGAGGTTTGGTTAACGTAACAAAGGTGATTAAATTAACTATGGTTAGCTGAGGTGGTTACTAGTTAGGACTACTATATAGTCATTTGTACATCATATCAAGATTGAAGAAGCTATTTGTAAATCATTTTCTTTCAATACAATCTGAAAATTCTCTTGACAATGTTTTCGATTCCTCTTTATTCTGGTAGCTTAGAACTCGAATTGGAAATTTGTTCTTAGTTTTAACAAGGAGAGAGTAGTTTGCTGCTTGATTGGCATGTCAAAAATTATGGCGGATCACTCCAGCCTCTTCAGAAGCAACCTGCAAGAGTCAATCACATGAGCATAAATAGGTTGAGCATAGCATTCCTTTTTCTTTTTCTTTTTCTTTTTTTTCATTTTATGGGAAAACAACAAGGAAAGGAGTTAAGATCCTCGTTGACAACATGAATTGGTACGCAAGATGATCTCTTTCATAGATGGAAATTGATGAATTAAGGAAGCAATAGCAATGGGATTCAAACTATGGGTAATGGCTACTTGCGGACCATGAAGAAGGGCCTCCGGTTCAGCCATTACATGATTCTGAGCGTTGATATTTTTACAATAACATGATAGCCAGTTACCCTTGTGATCTCTAACACCCCCAATTACTCCTCAGTTGTTCTTGGAGTATGAGTCATCCGTGTTTAGTTTAATTTCTTTGGCGGGAGGGGGAAACCATTTGATGTGAATCAGTTTTGTGGAGTTAGAGTTGGTCGAGTAGTTTGAATAGAGGACATATTCGCTGGGTTTGTTCGACATATACATATACTATAATTTTAATATATATTTTAAAACTTCATATATTTGTTTAATTCATTATCAGTTTTTATTGGAGGTCAATTTAGTTGTTCTTTTATATTTGCATTTCAAGATATAAAAAACGTTTATATTTCTTCGAATTGGAGATGCTATATTATCTGTAATTTTGAAATTTAACAAAATATTATTTTTTAGATTTTATACTGACTTTTATGTTTAATTACTAAAATTTGATTAAGTATGAACAAGTACATTGTTGAAAATTTATTGATAGACTAGCAAGATAACTATTATGTGTTTAATAGTAGATATGTTTGTCAATTTATCAATTACTACTAAAAATATAGTATTAATTAATCAACCAATATAGTTATTTTGATTTGGTTTGATAAGTAACAAATCAAACCACCCCGTGTAAACCCTATTAATGACCAACAATGGGTTTTAAGTTTTTTCTAAAGAAAGTCAATAAATCAGTGTTTGACTTAAAAACTATGCATAAATAATCAACAGTACTCCAAAGATTTAAGAGCCTGTTTGGATGGATTTTTAAGCTGGTCAAACTGGCTTAAAAGCCAGTTTTTGACTTATTAAAGTGTTTGGTAATTATCAAAGTGACTTATTTTAAGTCAGAAATGACTTATTTTAAGCCAAAAGCTAAAAGCTAGGGGAGGGGAGCTTCTTTTTTTTAACTTAAAAGCCCTTTTATGTTGACCAAGTATATTACCTTTTTGCCCTTAATTCTTTTATACATTTCCCAAATTGCCCATATTGAATTAACCCTAACAGTTATTATTATTATTATTATTATTATTATTATTATTATTATTATTATTATTATTATTATTATTATTATTATTATTATTATTATTATTATTATTATTATTATTATTATTATTATTATTATTATTATTATTATTATTATTATTATTATTATTATTATTATTATTATTATTATTATTATTATTATTATTATTATTATTATTATTATTATTATTATTATTATTATTATTATTATTATTATTATTATTATTATTATTATTATTATTATTATTATTATTATTATTATTATTATTATTATTATTATTATTATTATTATTATTATTATTATTATTATTATTATTATTATTATTATTATTATTATTATTATTATTATTATTATTATTATTATTATTATTATTATTATTATTATTATTATTATTATTATTATTATTATTATTATTATTATTATTATTATTATTATTATTATTATTATTATTATTATTATTATTATTATTATTATTCTTCTTATTATTATTATTATATTATTATTATTATTCTTATTATTATTG
>NW_006238938.1:1460500-1463052 GCF_000226075.1 Solanum tuberosum | reverse complement strand
TTATTATTATTATTTATTATTATTATTATTCCTCTTATAAATAATTTGTGGTGGTAAAGAAATATGTGAATGATAGGAAAATATTATTACTTATGGATGAAAAATATAAATTTATTTTTAAGTATAAAAACCTTAAATTAATCAACTTTTTATCATGTTAACAGCTTAAAGGGTATTTCAGACATTTTGATTAAAAAAAGTGTTTACCATCACTTATTTGCCAAACACATCAACAACTTTTTTTTCAACTGCAGCACTTTTATCCAAACACATAACTACTTATTTTTAAAATAAGTTCCAGCACTTTAAAAAGTTACTTTTTAAAAGTTCCTTTTTTTAAGTCAATCCAAACGGGCCCTAAGTAATATTCAATCCATATCCTATAGTCTTGTATCAACAGTCAATACATAGTTGGCTCTGAAATGTCTTTATATTTGAAGAAACATTCAGGCAGTTAAATGAAATTACATGATAAATAACCAATAATGGTTGAGTCAATAATAGATTGGCAAAATCCCAAGGTTGGATCTGTCATGCCTTAAGAATAAAGTATAAACCTCTTATTCAGAAACTAAAACAAACAAACAAAAAAAAAAAACCTTGAAATTTAGATGAAAACAGAATGAGTGATACTTCCTGGTATGCTCTAACTGAAGTATCATGCCATTTGAGCTAACCAGAAACTCCACAAATGTTTCAGCATTGTTAGAAATAATTAGCAACTCAGTATTAATCTCACACTTGGTAACATAAAGGAAAGCATCACTATTTAGGCTGCAATCAAAAGATGGCTTTGTCTAGCTAGTGATCAAAGCGCAAACAAACTACAATGCACACTCTGGTTTTATTTTGATGGCGGGACATTAGTTATGAGACTTATGAGCCAGATTACAATAGATCCTACGATCCAACAGACGACACAAAAGACTAAGACACCAGCCAAAATGGTGGCTAATGGTGGGCTTGATGCATCCTTGCTTTTCTCTGGTCCTCCTGAAGGATTGGTGCTTGATTTTGATATAGGTAGTAGTCTCTGCCTTAGATGTACACTCAAAACATTGTTGAATCTGAAAAACAAAACAGAAAACAAAGTAGTTACAACTATCTCTGATAACATCCCATCAAAGTATAACGAAAAAGATATCATAAACCACCTAAGTTATACTAAGGAGACATCAATAATCATCTGACTAACACAACACCTCGACCTTAAAAATTCTGTATTTTATTATTTTAGGGGGCTCCTTGTATACAACAAAGTCAGGCTACATTAATTGTGTCCAAATTTGGATAACATATACTGAAAAAGGTGTCTTCTATTTCCAAACATCTGATCCAATAATAAGAACTGGAGCTGACTGTTCTCCGCACTCTAGTCTTGGGTAGTGAAAACAATTATAGACCTTTTAAGGCGTGACAACATAATGTAAGATTGCTAATGCCTGTAGGACATGAAAGGCAAATTCATTCACCATAATATGAAGATTGAAAATTGAAAATACTTCACCCCATAAACTAAGATTGTCTAGATGTCATACAATATTATTTTTTTTGTTTTTGTTTCCCATCCGGTGTTCGGAGCCCACATTAGAGCTCCGACTAAATCCAGATCGCGCACTACAGGGCCCAATCGGGGTTGGTGCTCCCAACAGAATTTTCTCCATACTCAAGGCTCGAACCCCAGACCTCTGGTTAAGAGTGAAACACGTCCACCAAAGCACCATAACTCATGTTGGTGTCGTACAATATTATTAATTCAACTACCTTTAATAGTTTCTCTTTTGTACTGTGCAAGTGTGGTTTTACATCAAATAATCAAATCGTGAAGAAGGGGAAACATCTTTAGATCTATTTAGCAGAGAAATCCTGGCACATTATTAAGCCTAACAATAAACTGCAGGATTCGACCAACAAGGGTTGTGGTAGAGTGATAAGTACTCATTTATCCTTAATTAGAGGTCTTGGGTTTGGGTTTGGGTTTGGGTCCCCTGGTACGGAGTCACATTTGTATCCCCAATGTGGGCATGTTCAATCACATTCCTCGTCCTCCCTCCCCCCTCTGAACTGACACCACACTCACTCAATTACTTGGTCATCTAATTAGCTGAAGAAGCATTGTATGTCACAAATAAATGCTACGGAAACACGATTTATTCAGAATTCAAACCCCTGTTTTGTCAAAAATGAAGAAAGAGGAAAATGAGAGCAAAAAACTCGATTTTGGATGCAACGATGGCTACAGCCTTTAAGAAATTACAACAAATTATAGACTTAGACAAGTAAACAGGAAGAAGATAAAATTGAGTAGATGAGAGCTTAAAATTGAAGCTTTTGTACCTGAAATTGAACTGGGTAGGAAAGGCATCGCGTGTAGAAGTAATGAAGGAAGTTTGAGGTCTGTGAAGGGGACGATGAAACCCTACAATATTTTTGAACGGACAATGGAGAGACACCATTTTTGCGTAGCAGGACGTTTGTTTGTCTCTACTAGGGGTGGCAGGGGGACCGGGTCGGCCCGCCCCGGCCCGCGACCGGTCCGAGAACCGGCCCGC
>NW_006238938.1:1436035-1456434 GCF_000226075.1 Solanum tuberosum | reverse complement strand
CGTCCCGTCCCGTCCCCCTTCGTCCCGTCCCCCAGTCCCCGTCCCCGTCCCCTTGCCAGCCCTAGTCTCTACTCTCAAAGTCCTAGTTGATATTGTGAACTATGAATCTGAAATTGTGAATGCAAATAAACGATTGTGACATGTTCAAATAGGGGTGTGCCCATAAATATAAAAAATCTACAAATTGAACTCAATCGAACTAATTTTGTTATCCAATTTTGATTCTTTCATGTTTCAGTTCGATTTGGCTTCGGTTCTTTGGTATTTCGGTTTAGTTTAGATTTTTTTTTCCTTCACAAATTCAATATTTTGGTTCGGTATACGGGTCACGATTAGAGGTGTTCACGATTTTTATAAAAACTTATCAAAATCAAACCAAACTGGTTTTATTTGGGTTTGGTTTGATTTTGATTTTGTTGAAAAATGAAGAAATAACCGAATTATCTGTTATTATAGGTCTTGTGTTACGTCTAGGGATAGCCTCGGGGAGTGACATTTTTAATATGATTTTAGAAATTTCAAATTATTTGTTAATAGTACTTTTACATAATTTTTAAATAATATACGTTACTTCCTCTGTCTCGATATATGTTGCATTGTTAAAATTTCGAGAGTTAAACAAAAAATTATGAGTCAGTGAGCTAAGTTTTGTCTCTAAGGAAAGAGTTATAGAGCATCTAAGGGCATCTCCAACCCTAATATCTATTTTACTTCTAAATATAGAGTTCTCTATTTTTTCAGACAACCAACTTCAATCCAATTCTCTATTTTACTCTCTAAAAATGAATCTTTTTCTCTCTCCTTAATATTATATTATTATTTCTATTTCATTATTATTTTCTTATTTCATGATACACATCCTTTATTTCTTTTTTTTCAAATACTCACTTTATATAATATTCATGTAATATAAAAATTTATTTTTTCAAATTCATTACTTAATATAAAATTATATTTTTCCTAAATTTATAAATAACATAAATTGCAAGTTAATATAATATAATATACAAATTAATGGACAATTCAAATAAAAGTGAAATTATTAGTGAAATATAATTACATAAATACTCTACTTTCAAGTTTATTACATTGCTCTCATAAATGTTCTATTAATGCATTACGGAGTTCAAAATGAACATTTTTATCCTTAATCATTTTATGTTTAGCTAAAGATTGTTCAAATCAGAGATTTTCATTCAACAAGAACAACTACGAATAATTGAAAAAATAAATCAACAAGCACAACCGCAATCACAACTACACTAATTAAGTAGATCACACACTATTTTTTTCTGAATATTGTTAAATCTGAAAAATGACCTACCGGATTACTAAATTATCGTTGTGATAAAATTATTGTATTATGTATTGTTATCTTGTATTTAAATTATTATGTCATGTATTGTCTATTTAAATTAAAATTTTCATCTTATCATTTTAATTTTTTGCATTCTTCATAGTGAAAATAATAATGATATCAATCTCTATTAAAGTGACGAAAATTTAAAAAAAATGAAACATTATTAATTCGAGATGAAAGTAGTATATATTTAAATAATATTTTTTTTTAAAATGTTATATTACATTTAAAATGAATTATTAATATTAGAGATATAATTAATGGTCTATATGAAAAATAATATGTTAACTACAAAATAATAGAAAATAATAATAAAATAATGAAAAAAGTGAAATAGAGAGGTGAATAGTAGTTCTCCAAATTTTGGAGAACTACTATTCACCTCTCTATAAAATGGAGAATAGAGAGTAATTTAGAGGGTGGTTGGAGAGCCCTTTTCTCTATTTTACTCTCCAAAATATAGAGAATGGAGAGTAAAATAGAGTGGGATTGGAGATGGTCTAACAAGTACAGACACAATGAGGTAGTGTCAAGCCTTATTTATGGGGAATAATGTATTGTTGTTCGAAAGCCCCTGAGTGAAGTTTTGCCTCTAAGACAAGAGTTATACATATTCTCATCAATCAAGATACAATGAGGTAGTGTCAAGTCTTGTCTATGGGGCATATATATATATATATATATATATATATATATTTATGTTCAATTGAAAATAATAAATATTAAAAAGTTTATCTTGAACCTTGATACTTGAATCTTGGAGTAAATATGATTTAAAAGAAGTACAAAATGAAAGAAAGAATAATATTTAGCTTCATATATTTAACAAGAACATAAATAATGATATAATATAAAGCGTCCTTCAATTTGTTATTGTCCTGGATAACATTTGGAATGATGAGATTATTTATAAAATTTCGAGAGCTAATTTAGAATTACCTACTCGATTGACAAGCATAACCTTAATAGCTTCTTTATCTATTTGAAGTTTTGTAAAGTAACGAGTGTAATCATTTAAAATTTATTAAATATAAATTTATAAAATGATTTGAAATATATTAAATTCATAAATATATTAGCCCAAATAAATTATAGATTAATATAATTGGGCTAATTATTCAAGTCCAATAAATATGAATTTGATTTAAGTCAAAATTAATTGATTTGGGCTATAGATGAGCCCAATTTACTAAGTCCAATGTCATCTTATCCTAGAGGCCCATTCTTTTAGTGCCACGTGGCAAATGACATGGCATGCCAAGTCAAACAGGAAGCGAATAAGATCATGACATGTGTCACAGATGACAAGCCCGCTCCATAAAGCCCATATGCCATGTCACTTAAATCTGATTGGCCGAAGGGAATCATATTCCAATCGCAACTCCTCTATTCTAAAACTATAAATAGGGGTCTTCATAATTCAAAAAGAAGACAGAAAATTCTAAACAAGAAGCTAGAGAAAATCCGTGGTACAAACGCCATAAAATTCTCTATAAAGCTACAAATTTAAGAATTCAAGCATTCAAATTCAAGAACGATCAAGATCAAGACCATCAGATTCAAGAACAAGCTCGAAGCCCTTGAATTCAAGTAAAAGTCAAGATCAAGATAAAGTTCAAAGTTCAAATTCATCAAAGATTCAAGATCAAGCTTTAAAGCCCTTGAATCATATTTGAAAAGGCGAATTCAGAGGAATCATAGAGATTGTAACACTCGCACTTTGAAATAATAAATACGATTGTTGCTCTAATTTTCCGTTCTTGATTATTGCTTTCTGGACGCGAATTTTATTGTCTACAACGAGTAATTTATAGATCTCGATGACAATTTTGTTAAATTAAATATCATTAAATAAAGGGGAAAAGGTCAAAATTACCTCTCAGCTTTCATTTATTAGTTGACTTTATCATTACCGCTAAAATGAAGTTATTCTTACCCATGCCGTCTACAAACTTAATAAATATACCCTTTAATTTGACGATTTTCCCAAATCGACCAAAATTATCCAATTGAAATTACCCGATTCCTTCTTTAGCCCAAACCCAACCCACTAAACTAAACAGAACCCAAACCAAATTAACTCATTACCAATGTTCTTTATCTCAGTGTTCTCCCCCTTCTTTTCAGTGTTCTTGGTTAAGAACCGTGAGAACTCTCACATCCTTTATCATAGTCTACACATAAATCCTACACTATCTAACAAAATCAATCAAAAAGACCTAAAATTCATCTCCGAATTGTTGGTTTAAGGTTGCCTTAATGGCTTCAGTAAATGCCTTGTGGCCCCCACATCAGTAGCACTCATCAAAATTAGCACCTTTTTTGGACATTCTGATTCAACACCATTAATGGGTACAACTCCTTCATTCTTGCGAACATCTCCATCTTCTATCAACCCATTGCTATCCTCACAATTAACACCAACAAAGACAGACACAAGTGAAATTCTCTCACAATGTAGCATAATATCTCTATAGAATTGAAGAATAGCTCTTTTAATGCTCGAAATATCACTATTTCTACTACTATTCAAACTAAATAAGGATTGTAATGACTTTTTCTTATGATTCAAACACAAAAAAGCCCAACTTGAGTGTACATCTACAATATATTACTCTAGTTTATTTGGGTTATCAAATGCAAAAGACCCCAACTTTGATACAAAATCAAAGGGGTTGGTAGATTCTTGAGTCATAGAGGAAGGTTGTATCATTTTTAAAATTTGGGAGATGATAATCTGCTGAAAATCAGTGTGCAATCTGAAAATGTGATAAAATTGGGAATTATTTCTTTCTTCTTTGGGAATTATAGGTCAAGAATTTTGATTAGATAGGCATATTTCTTTGGGTTAATTTAGTTAGATGGGTCGGGTTTGGGTTATATTAGGGAGATGGGTTTTTTAATATAAAAATCAGGTAAGTTTAATTGATTTGGGAGTTTTCGTCTTAGGAGGGGTACAAATGATAAGTTTGTAGACGGTAGGGGTAAGAATAACTTCATTTTAACGGTTAGGGTAAAGTCAACTAATAAATGAAAGTTAATGGGTAATTTTGACCCTTTTTCCTTAAATAAACGAAAGAGGATAAAAAAATGTCCTTAAACTGTGTAAAATGGATAAAAATGCCCTTGCTTTATAGTTTGGTCTAAAAATGCATTTGCCGTCAATATTTTTGTCAAAAATTGTCATTATTATTTAATGGGTCAAAAAAGCCCTTTTCAAATAAATGTATTGTTTTTTTTTCCTTATATTTTTTTCTGATAATTTTTTTTATTAGCAAATGTTTATCCTACTACAATTCAAAAGGAATTTAAACTAAAAATTAATGATGGGTTTACTATGATCTTATATATATGACATATATTATCCGTTAAAAGGATACATATTATTCTATTTTAATTGATAAAATGAGATTAAGAAAAAAAAAATGATTTCCTACATTTCTCTTAGTTAAAGTAATCTTAAAAGACATAAAACAAGTATATGGTTCTTTAAAAGTAATATTTTTTTATCAAGAACCACAAGTGTTTAAAAATAAAATACAAAAATTATTTGGGAAAAATGCATTATTGACCCATTTAATAACAATATGGATATTTTTGAATCAAGCTATTAACGGTAAAAATATTTTTAGATAAAATATTAATAATAAAGACATTTTTAGACCAAATTATAAATAAAAAAATATTTTTATTCATTTCACATCACTTAAGAGCACTTTTGACTATTTTTGTTAAATAAATAAAAAATATTTTGTAAAGTTTTTTATGGAGGGGACAAAATATAATTCGACTTCTCCAATGAAAACCAATGTCCTCAAAGACAAGGTTTTAATTTTTGGTTTATTATGTTGAACTTTGTATATGTTCATAAAATTAAAAAAGGGAAATGGATAAATATACCCTGAACTATCGTAGATGGTATGCAAATACCTTCCGTTATATTTTTGGGACATTGGTGTTCCTGCCGTCCAACAACTAAATCATATATATCCTTTATACTAACGGGCATACACGTGTCATAATCTTATCTACTAACCCGACATTTATTGAATATCAGATCGACAAATAATATTGCGCCATATTTTCTATTTAATCTTCTATTAGAGTGAAGGTCATATGTACTCTAATTTTTGGACAGAAAGGCACCAATATCTTAAAAGTAGGACGAATGCTCCATAAGGGTTTAGTACTAGCCCAAGGATAAGGGTTTTTGTAGGATTGTTTTTTCTCAAAGGGTATGTTTGTGCTTCTTGTCTCTATACCTATTCTTTATCAATCCTCCATATTTTTGTGATGATTTTAGTTAACTCTACTGTAATGATGCATCTCCCTCATTTGTCGTATACCAATTTGCGTCTACAAATTACTGAAAAATTGTGTTTGCAGATGTTTACACTGCAGCACACTGCATTTCTTTTCCAGGTGCCACAGAACAGGGTTTCACCTCAATGGCTGACATATCTAAGCTCTCCCATTCGTTCCCCTTTTCATTTTCTACCTAATCAAAGCTCATCCCAAAGGGCAAAAACCACAGATTTCCTAACCTTATTTGAAGAAGAAGACAACAACGATGGTGATGGGGTTGGCGATTTTCAAGGTAGAGAAGATGATGAGAAGAATTATGACAAAGATCCTGAACTTGCTGATATTCTTGGGACCTGTCTTGATGATCCCGATAAGGCTAAGTCAAGGGTCAGTTTTTTGTTATGATCAATTGATTTAGAATTAGAACTGTTTTCTTTATCATATTTACTTTGTTATTAGTTGGAGGAGAGATTGAGAAAGAAAAGGAATAAAATTGTTCATACAAAGACAGGCTCACCAACACCCATGACAGTGGAATTCAACAAGTAAGTATATTACTGCACTCCATCTTTTTCATATATCAAATAGAATCCGCAATGTTTTTTTCATTCCAGCAAGTTGGTGAGACATGTATGCTGATGCATATTGTCTAGCATACATTCACTCTGAATGTTGATACAAATTTGTAATTTAAAATTTTAAATATACCATTAAACACACATGAATAATTGCTGAGAACATATTTCATCATTTTGTAGTTTGCAATATACATAACAAGAAATAGTTCACATAACAAAAAAGTGCCAAAATACACTAACCTTTGCCTTTTTGTGTTTGGTCGAGTTTAATTGTTCTATTTCTTATTATTACATGAAACAAATCACCTCTACCTTCTGAATGTAGGAGATTGGTTCATAAATTATCGAATTGAGGAGCACTTGGTGCATCTTGTGTCCTGTTATTAAATTGTAATATTTCCATTTGTAAGAAACACCATGTGATGGTGTTCTATTTGTGTCATATGTGTTGTTAAGAACTAGTAAGCAGCCATAGATTTGATATTAGCACTTCATAGGTTGTGCGTGACATTCTTTGGAACTGCAGTCAGTTCCATTCCAATTAAATTTCAGGGAAGGATTTCTAATTCAACAATAGATGGCTATAGGCTAGAAACACCCCTTTGCTGATATTTGAAATTTTGTTTGGCAAGTATAGGAAATGCCTGTTTGAGAGAGAAATCAAAAGTCTTATTTTCTTTTTATTCAACTCCTTTTCTTCTCGATGTATATGCTTAATTATAATTATATTTAGAAGGGTAGACTATTGAACCTTTTCTCGACTCAAAAGCTTGATCCTTTCTTTCGTGGTGAATATGCTGGTAATGACTTACCCCGCAACAAGGACATATTCTTCTTCTGGACCCCCCCAGCAACTGTGTCAGCAATTGAACAGAAAGTGTTAGTTCTAGCAATTTACTGTTCTAATACTATGTCTTTATTCCTAAATCTCATTAGAGTTACTTTTGCCCACAATCCAGACGGAAGGATAATTATCTGACAAGTATTCTGCACGCCATAGAAAGACTGAAAGAGTGTCTTGCTTATTTGACTTTTGCTGGCAGATCCTTTTAGGAGTGAAATTCATAACAACTTCTGTTTACTTTTGATTCAGATTTGATTATTCAAACACCTACATATGGTTTGAGTTCTACAATGCCCCACTGGAGAAGGACATTTCCTTGATTTGTGACGTAAGTAATTTATTCTTCATAATTCTGGACACATTTGCGTATGGATTTTATTGACTTAGATTTCATCAACTTTGTTGCAGACAATTCGGTCTTGGCACATTGTTGGACGTCTTGGTGGATGTAATTCGATGAATATGCAAGTAGAGTTTCTCAAATTATCTACTACTTATGTTCTTCTTTTAGATGGCGGTAACAAAAAGACATAACCAATCATTCTAACATGACAGTATGCTTAGTCGACAAATTTCAAAGAGTAGCTTTCAGGACACTTGAGTGTATTATATGTAGGCTCAACCAAGCTTCTTCCTTGCAGTTGTCCCAATCTCCTTTGGACAAAAGACCAAATTATGATGCTGTTCAGGGGGCAAATGTAACACCTACTACATTCTATAACATTGGAGATGTTGAGATTCAAGATAACTTGGCTCGCATATGGTAAAGGCTGAATCTGTTATCCTTAGATCTGAAATGATGCTTGATGCTTATAATCTGACCTTTTCTCACGATAGGGTTGACATTGGGACAAGTGAGCCTTTACTGTTGGATGTATTGATTAATGCTTTGTCACAGATAAGCTCCGAGTAAGCTTCAGTTCCTTCTTCATTTTGAAGTAGAATCTCTTTCTCCCAACATCAAGCTATTTTTAGACTCATGATGAATATGCCTGGAACGTAAATCCTAGCCATTGCAGACCATTTTTGCCAATCACTACCTTCTTTTTTTTATTTCAATTTATCATATATACTAAGGTTGTTTATTTTGTATCCTTGCCATTTCTTTTTCGCATGTTTCTAATAGTTTGCGGCTACAAGACTCACCCTGAAAATATCTTCTGTACAGTTATGTAGGTATCAAACAAGTAGTATTTGGCGGATCTGAATTTGAGAACTGGAAGGAGAACTTGACATCGGAGGATGCTGGTTACAGTGTTCACAAGATATAGATGATTTATTGATTCTGAAAGCTTCTGGTTAGAAGATGAAACACAGTCATAGGAGGTAAAGGGCTCTAAGAAGTGGCATTTGGCAACACAAAAGCAACTAGAGAGCAGGTTTTACCACTCGGGCTTTCAAGCTGCTAATACTAGTGCATGCTAGTGTCAGTGTATGGGACAAAAACAGTATTAATAGAAAGCTGCAAGTTGTCCATACCATAGAAATGTATGTTTGTTTGTTTGTTTGTTTACTATCTTTGCTTCCAGATGGAAAGAAAATTGTGTAGAGTGAGGAAGAAGAGCGTAATTCGGATTCCATACAAGGTAATGAGTTATTCTAAGTGGTATGAGACAACCACTTGACAAAAGGGTTTCATTTCTAGGGTGAGTTGTGCCCTGCATCCATGAAATCTCTGTCACCATTTTTTTTAAAAATCAGCTTTATCATATGAGGCAGCAAATAAGGATCTTAATTTCCCAGTAGCCATGTATTGGTCAACTCTGAGATTCAAGTCTAAACAAGTTGATGATTCAAGTTAAATATGCTCTCCTTCCCCCTTTTTGTATTGCTCCAAAGTCCAAACCTTCACCTAGGTAGGGGCAAAAATGCATAAATTTGTTCCTTTATTTTCAGACTTAAATACTCCATTAATTATATGATTATGTTATTTAGTTTTAATTAAACACGTGATATTTATTTATTTATTATAAGTCTACATAAAACTTTTGCTCAACCCAAAAGGACCTAACCCTTTCATGACCCAACATAAAACCAAGGTAAATCACATAACTATGAGTTTTTAAAACCAAAATCAGTTAAACTATCTTCTCTAAAATAAAAAATATAAATGCCGGAAAATTGAACTTAGTGGGTAAATCTTTTTTACTATTTTTTTTTTTGATCTAATAATACAAATAAGATCAACCCTACCCTATCCAATTCAAACCTAAATTTGATGAGTAATATTTTTTTACTCTTTTATTTTTAATTAATTTTTAGTTGAATAAATACAACCGGATCAAACCAAAATTTATGTACAAAAAAAACTAAAGTACTCTTGTACTTGCTTTAAACGTTTTGCTATATAAGGAACATATCTTATGCTATAGCAACTAAATTTGTCAATAAAAATATAAAATCGTATGGTTCCCTTTCTTAAAAGGATAAAGGTATGTTTTTATTCTTTTCAACTAGAAACTCCAAAATATTATGTGATGGAGCTATTACAGCCCAAATTCCCTTACTAAATTATTATCTACTTCAATGTAATCAGTTTGATGATTTACAATAAGAAATACAGATGTGGTCATATATAATAGAGGTCAAAATGAGATAAAAGTAGGTTGATTGGTGAATATGTTTGACATCAAGAAGTAGTACTAATAAATACAAAATAAGCAAATGTTGGTTAGAGAAGGAAATTTGAGTAGCTTGACTATTGAAACTTGGTGCTTTTGCGGAAACTCTACATGCACAAGATGAAGATGAAGATAGTTTCACTGTTAAACACCTAGATTGGCTACCAATAACTAGAAAGCTTAAATTACAAATCAAGAAAGTATTGTTGTTGCTAAAATAGTCAAAACTGAGTTAATCAACAAAAATACTCCAATCTAACTGTTATGATTCATCTAAAGGGCTAAAACTGAATGCGTATCAGTTTTCCAGTTTCGTACTACAGAAGAAACGACACAAACAGTAAAATATCTTGGAACATCTGAAGCATTTCAGATGTGGTATCTATTACTACTGATGTTGCTGCTACTACTGTAAGGTGTAAAGCATCCACAAAGATGGGCCTTTTTTTCCTTTTCACTATTTCTCTTCCCAATATGAATCAACTTCTTCAATGCAATACTTGTGTAAAATCTGCTTCTGACAATGCTTTTCTTTTCATCCCCCAGTTTCAGTAACACGCACTCAAGTTTTTGAACCTCCAATTGTACATGTCCAATCTTCTCGGACCCCTTTCTTGCCTCTTCTGAAACTCTCTTTCCCCTGATATTCAACAACTCTTTTGAATATGTTGAAGTGCTTCCTGTGAAATGTGTGCTTTCTTCTGTATTCTTCATCAAATGGCCATTCAAATTCACCAGCTGCACAATTGTTAATTCAACTTCTTGTAACTGTTCTTTTGCTGCTACAAAATCAACATTTTTGTCTTTCCTAGCCTTTCTTTTCTTATCCAATTTCCTTCTCATGTTATCAACAGTCATTTGAAGACTAATCAATTTCTCTGCATCAGAGGAAAGCCGGTCCAGAATCTGCTTATTTGTTTCAACACTTGCATCAAAGGAGTTCATTAACTTATCAACACCAAACTCCTTCTCCACCTCTGATTCTGTTGGTGGATGATTTGCCCGTTCCTTCATAATTTTACTGGGACTACCTTCCTCTATGGTTTCCCATAGCTCAAGCATCTGATCATCTGCTCCGTCAACATCAGAAGAACCTCTTGTTCTAATTCTTTGTAGTGAGCCATCAGAAACATGATCAAGTGGTATATCTTTCATCAGTATCCTCTTTTGGATGTCAAAGGATTTAGGCTTGGTTTTTCGCCTGTTATGACCTTCACCATACTCATTCCTTGGATTCCTCCTTTCTATATGCTCATCTTTTTCTAGATCAAAGCTATGCCGAGATTTTAATTCCTCAACTTCACTCTCAGCACTATCTCGACCTATCTTGTTGTATGAAGATACCTGTAAAATAGGCTTGTTCCTCTCTTTCACTACTTTGGCAACTGCTTTAATCCTATCTCTGAGCTCCTGCAGATCTTGAATGTCTTTTGTCATGACAGATTGATTTTCTATCAGATATACAAATCCACTTTTATCTGGATGAACCCCAACGTCAACACACTGCAAATATATGCAAGAAGAAGAAATTTCAACACAAAATTGCAGCTGATCCCAAGTTCTCCACTTTTATGTCTAGGTAAAAACACAGCTGGGAATGACCATATTCTTTTGCTTTAATTTTAAACTCAAGTCCATACAATATTATACTTACAAGTAAATTAGGAAATATCAAACCAGTGTAAAATTAATACTTTTGAACTAGATATCCTTTCACAATCTAGATGCAGGTCATGAGACCAAAGCAAGAAACAAGTCAGTCTAGTCCTAAGAAATGCCAGACACTGGAAATTGTTCTGAGAGAATGAATCCTCAAGAGGAAGAACTTCAAAGAAAATCCTGAATAACAATAGTATTTAAAGTAATAGCAAACATATGCCATGTTAATTCCGATCAAAACACTGATTGACGTTCTAAAGCTAAGGTCATGTAAAAATGCAAAAGGCTTGAGTAACATTCAGGCCCAGTTTTCAGTAAGCAGGATAATACAGAGACATGTATATCACTTATTATAAGAAAGTACATTACCTTTGGTTCCTGAGAGCCAGCTAGCTTAAGGCTCGTCTGGAGGAGCACATTATGCTCAAGCGATACCACATCATTCCTTAAAGAGGCTATTACAGGAGCATATGCATGTAACTGTGACTTCTGTTCTCCAATTTCACTCTCCATTAAATTGATTAACATTTTCATATGTTCAATCTCCAAACTTTTGGAAGCATTTTCATTCTCGAGTCTCCCGTAAATCTCGGTTAACTCATCCATCTTGTTTTCCATTAATGCTTCTCGTGTGGAGGAAATCTGCAAATCGAAATAAAATGTTGCTGCCTCTGCCTCCCATAGTCCAAACTCATAGTCTTTCTCTTGGAGCTCTGAACTTAGGCAGTATTCTCTGATTCGCTGCTCTTCAATTTCTTCATGTAATTTTCCTAATTCAACCACCAAATTTGTGTTCGCTTCTTGAAGAGATTCAATTTCCTTGTTCTGAGTGGTATTATCTCTCAACATTTCAAATATCTTCTTTTCTAGATCTTCATTCAACTTCGAGGATTCTAGACAGTCAGTCTTTAGTACATCCAGAGCCCTATGCAATTCTGAGTTCAATTTTTCAGATACTTTAAAGCTCTGTTCTGCTTCAAAAAGCTGAATTTCCTGCTTACCCTGAAGTTCTTTTCCAGTTGACATTTCCAACTTGCGATGATCATTAGATTCCCTCACCCCATGGAGCTCTTCTTGTAACCTTTCAACTGATTTCTTCAGGAGTAAGCTTTCAGTTTCCTTCATCTCCAGATTCCCATTCAATACATCCATCTCCTTCTCAAAGTCAAGCGTAACACCATGAAGTTTGCGCATATCTTCAAAAATTGACTTTAGCTCAGCAGTTCTTTCACTACCATAGCTCTTCAAAATGGTAGAGAAATTACCCAGCGCCAGTGTCTCAAGTAGAAAAACATCATTTTCCTGCTCCACTATCCATTTCTCCTCCTTGATCTCTGAGATTTTTGTCCACAATGTCTTGTTCTGATGAAGTACTTGAGAGTATTTCTTTTGTAATTCAAAGTAAGCTTTCTGCAACTCACCATGCTTGAGACAGACAGTCCGAACCTCCACCTCAAGTATGGCATTTAGCTGAGTGCTGTTGCTCATTTCTGACTGTAATTTCTTGTTCATTTCTAGTAGGCAATGGTTGTGTTTCTGCACTGTAACCAGCTTCTCTGCCACGATATTAAGCTCCTCCTCTATAGATTTCTTCATTGACTCCAATTCCAGGCCCTCTGATTTCAGCTGAGCATGCGTAGTTAGAAGAGCTGAGTTTTCAATCAACAACTGTTGCTTATCATACTCGAACATTCTGAGTGCACGTTTCAGATCCTCAACACTGCGCAAAATACAATGCAGGAAAGTTTGTTCATTTTCCACCTTTCCTTCAGACACAAAGTCAGAATCATTTTCAAGGGCCTTGAAAACTTGATATATCCCCATTCTCAACCTTTCAATCTCATGTACCAAAAGGTCTGCTTCAACCTGCTGTTTCAGGTTGTGATTTTCTAACTCTATAATCAGTTTGTCAGACAATTTTGATGTCTCAATATGTTTCTGACATTCAATCAACAGAGAAAAATTCTTTTCTTCCATATCTTGCATAAATTTTTGCAGGATGAAAATTTCAAACTGGGATTTTAAAGCTTTGTTGAGTTCTTCTTCAAATTCTTTCTTCCTCCACTTACTCTCTTCCTGTAGGTGATGGATATGGTTTTCCATATAAACTAATCGGGTTTCACTCTGATGCATAAAGTTGATCTTTTCTTGTTTCTCCATTTCAACAGAAACTCTAAGTTCTTCAAGTTGTAGCTGTTCTGCTTGTTTATCCTTCTCTAGGCAAGCATACTTCTCTTCCGATTCCTTAACTCTTCTCTTCAGCAATTGACATATCTCTTCAAAACTATTTGCTTTTTCAGTTAGACCTTCAAGTTCAACTTTTGCACCCAAAAGAGAGTTCTCGAGCATAGCATTTTTCTCCAGGAGTTTCTGCATTTTCTCAGTTATAATTTGCAACTGAGAGAGTAAAGCGGCTTTCTCAGCAACAAGAATGGATTTTTCTCCATTGAGAATTTGACAAGACTCTTGCAATGCTTTCACCGTTTCCTGCGATCCCTGCAACTCACCAGTTACACCTGAGAGGGAACTCTCCAGAACAGCCTTCTTCTTCAAAAGTTCATGAACGTCCTCCAACTTCTTGTGGAGGACTTCTTTCTCGCATTTGGTGTTCTCACAGATTATCCTGAGGTTGGAGTTCTCTTCCTGCAAGCTCTTTATTGAAGAGTCGACACATTCAGGGCTTATACCTGCCGCCTTCACTTTCTCTAATAAAGCCTGGTAGCTCCTGTTCAGGTCCTTGATTTCCTCTTTCAAACATGCAATATCTTGTTGAAGGTTGCTACTTAGTCCAACTTGTTGTGCAACCTCCACTTCAAGTTTCTCCTCCATCTTCCTCAAGCTAAGGATTTCATTCTCCAGATTCTCGATCGAATTGCTTGAGGAAAATTTCAGTTCATTCAGGCTATGGTTTTCATCCGTCACTCGCTTAAGTTCACCTTTCAAACTACTTTTGCATGCTTCCACTTCCTTCAACAGCTCAAGACTATTTCTGAGCTCCATGGCCAGGGCTCTCTGCTCTTCTTGCGATTGACAGTGCAGGTGTCGCAGAGCCTGAAGAGTTGCTTCAACTTGTGCATGGCTTAAGTGCTCATTTTGCAAATCAGTTTGAAGTTTCTCTAATTCCCTCTGCTTCTCATAGAGTTCTTGATCTTTCATTGCAATCTTCTTTGCCAAATTATCTATCTCTAGGTACAATGAATGCTTTGATATCTCCAGCACAACACACTTGTCTTCAGTATCTTTAAGCTTTGCAGCTCCTATTGAAATCTCACCGTTCAGGAACTTTATATCCTCTTGGGAACAAGCTAGCTCATTCTCAAGGTTTGATATTCTGTCCAGACAATGTTTATAGTCACCAGCAGCAGCTTCTTTCTCTTCAATTAGTTCCATCAGAACAACTTTCAGTTTGTTGATCTCAGCTTCAGCTTTATCAGTTATCTCCATAAGCATTCTGGATTCTTCCAGAGCCACCAAGAGTTTTTCCTCAAGGTCAGATATGTTTACCATTCTTAGCTTATACTCATGAAGGACAACATACTTTTCAGACTCTAAATTAGAGATGTCATTCCTAAGATTCTGAGCTTCGGTTTCTGCCTTAATTGCTCTCTTTTTTAGTTCTTTTGTGTCTTCAAGTGCTTGAGAAGCCGTAACTTCCAGATTAGATATCCTTTCCAGACACTTGTTGTGTTTGCTCAAATCAGCATCTCGTTCAGCCTCTAATTTGATAAGGGATTCCTTCATCTTCTGAATTTCATTTTCAGCTCTGCTGGCTTGTTCACAGAACTTCACGGAGTCCTTCTGTACGCTATTGAGTTCCCTCTCTGCAGCATATAACTGATCCATGCATTGCTGATACCGAATGACGGTAGTTTCTTTTTCTGCTTGCATGACAGCTAGGATTTCCTTTAGGTTTTGAACTTCAGCTTCACCTTGATCAGCGTGCTCCGACTCAGCGAGAGTGAGGATCTTGGAATTGATATTCCCATTCTCATCTGACAATTCAGATACTTTATTATGCAAACATTTTTTCTTTTCTTCTGTGTTTCTGTTCAATCCTTTACTCAATTTTCCTTCGAGGAACTTTGTGTTCTTTAGCATTTCTTCTCCTGCCCCAAGCATCTCAAGCAACTGTTTTAAGCCCCAGTCACTTGTTCCCTTATTAGAATCACCATTATGAGATCCAATCTTCTGAGCAGCATGTATACTAGATGGTATTAAACCCGTAGTGGACTGATGAAATTCATGTGTATCAGATGATGCACTAAGGCACAATATTTCTGGAGTATGTGGTTCAGTAACTTGTGTGGAAGATCTCATGGGTGAATCTTCAGCCAGTAGAAAAGGTAGTTGGTCGGGAAATGCCTCTGACATGGTTTTTTGGGCCTGCCTGAGCTCCCCAATTACATGATCATATCTTTCTGCTAGTGCCCGGTATGCCCTGTAGAGCTCCTCAATTAGCTTCATTAGCTCAGGCCTTCTCTTGTAATACATTTCAGCCCTTCTTGCAAATGAATCTGCATCTTCTTCAATGATCTTGATCATTGCCTTTACTTTAGCATCCATTTCTGTTGAAATAAGATACAAGCAACATCAGTTAAGTTTCCTATGAGATTTTAGAAAAAGAGAAAAAAAGTGCATGAGAAGAAACTTATAGATTAAAAGAAAACTACTACAAATAGAAGACCATGTAATGAGATACTCAATGTTGTGTGAACTATCGTAGCTAGGGCTGTCAAATGGGCGGGTTGGGTTGAAATTGCAGATATTAAAATGGGTTGGAGATAGAAATCAGGTTGGGTCTTGACCCGCCCAAGTTTACTTTGGGCTCAAATGGGTTGGGTTCAAATGGGCTAAAAACGGGTTGGGTCTTGACCCACCCAATTTGACCAGATTAATCTCAATAATTTTAACATAGTGATATTTAACTTTTATAATCACAATTTGAATTTCCGCTCAAGATTTTTTTTTTTGAAAAAAAGTGCCAAATGCATAGATAAATCCTATTGATGTTAAATATATAATAATTCATACATTTAATATAGGAACATATCTTAGTAAAGAGTTTTAAAATAGGTTGAAATTGGAGATTGAATTGGGCTCAATTGAAGATTCTCTTAAAATGGGTTAGGCTTGAATGGGTTGAGATTGAACCCAATCCAAAATCCAAATTATCTTGAGCCCAACCCTTAAAAATCTGGGCGGGTTACCTATGTTTGGGTTCATTTTTGACACCCCTAATCGTAGCATTAAATATGAGTCCTACAATGAACTTTCGGGAAAGAGTAATAGAGAGTAAACTTAGCGACACTACAAAAGTGACAGAGATATAGTTTAAATTTATGGCTGGTAGGTTTTGGAAACAGAAGTGCTTCAAAACTGTGTGGTCAAACTCAAATTTATGCAGCTCCAAAGTACTTATACCAAGAAGGATTTTTCAGAAAAAGCAGATCCTGGAAGCTTAGCCAAAATTGCCCTAAGAGTTTAGGAGAAGTAGTAGTGGGAAGAATCATTGTGAATTCGGGCAGCATAAAGAAGAGCGAAGATGATGTGTGATTAGACAGGAATGTGGTGCTAATGCAAATAATTCAGATACTTAATATCGTTGTCTTAGGAGAATGACATATAGATGAAACTGTGACATATAGAATCAAAATAGCATTGTTAAAATAGAGAAGTCCTACTAGAGTGTTATTCCATGAGAGGATACAAGGCAAGTTCCATAGATGGTTGTAAGACTGATAATGTTGTATGAAATTAATCTTGGGCCACTAAGGTCAAACATATCCACAAAAACACGAGTACAACGGAAATGTGGATAATAAGATAGCTGTATGGTCATAGAAGATTAGAGATGATCACATTTGATAGAAGGTGAAAGTAGCAATATAGAAGATAAAATAAGAGAAGTCACTTGAGATGGTTTCGTCATATCGTACATTGACTTCCAAAGGCACCCGTCCACAAGTATGAGATCATGGTGATTAAAGGTATCAAAAAGAGGAAGAGGTAGAGACCTAAAATCACATGTAACGAAGTTGTCTCAAATGACCAATAATTTCTTGAAATTTACGACAGCTCAGCGAAAA
Organism: Solanum tuberosum; assembly: GCF_000226075.1. Lineage (NCBI taxonomy): Eukaryota > Viridiplantae > Streptophyta > Magnoliopsida > Solanales > Solanaceae > Solanum > Solanum tuberosum. Next base: position 1,438,981 of record NW_006238938.1, on the reverse strand, counting down.
ATAGGACACCACAGAAGAACTTTAGGTTGAATGTTTGCAAGGAGTCTTCTAGTCTTGTAGAGATCTGTATGTCAGTAGAAACTGTAGAGAACTCATAGTGCTAGAGAACCTAAATTTTTTTAAATATTAATTGGTCTGAAACATGTCTAAATTGTCTGACATAGATAGAGAAAATTCATATAGCTGGCTGCAACTTAACTTGGGATTGAGGCATAGTTGTTACAGATAGAAGACTAACGAGAATATGGGTAGAAGACAAAAATGTAAGCCTAAAGCTACCGTCTTCTCAACTACTGTTCACCTCTACATCGTCATTTTCTGCTCCTTCTCAACAGATTTGTGTGTAACATAACAGTGATGAACTTGAACAGATTTAGTTTATAGAATAAGTAGCTATTGCCAAAGGCAGAGCCAGAATTGGGAGTTTGGGGTTCTAAAGTTTAGGATAGAAGAGAAAAATATTGCAAAACATGCTTCCTTGTGGGGTTTGAACCCATAATACTAGTGTGAAAGGCAGTTTCACCGCCGCTTCCTTATCACTAAGTTGTCAATCAATTTTGTCAGGGGTTCACAAGTGAATATACACGTATATTTGTTTAATTTTCTAATACAAATACAGAATCTACGAAAAAGCTAGTGAGTTCGTCTAAGCCATGATCCCCCACCTAGCTCCGCCACTGGCTATTGTGCATATAATCTCTTACACCATTTATAAGATATCCACATAAAGGAAGATGTCTAAGTAGTTGGTAAGTAGATTTGGTTTTGAATGCACAAGGGAGCTTGTTGGGGATAGCAAGGGTGGTTGTAATAATATGTATGGATGTGATGGATCTGCAAAAAGAGCGTCCATTAATAATGCAGTTTCTTGTGGAGTCAGCATAGCAATTCCTTTACTAATAATGCATTGAATTGATTTCTCCTGTCTAGAGAATTTCATATCTATGTTCCAGTTTTTACATTAACCCCCTAAAACCAGATATTTTGATGATTGGTATGTCCAACTGCCTCTCTATTCATTGGTAAGTGAAACTGCCTCTGAGTTCGCTCGAATCACTCAACCTAAGATGTGAAACACAGGATTTTCAGGAACCATTCCAATGGAATTCCCAATCTGCAGCGGATTTTTTAGAAATGATTATCACAATAGTTCATTGATCCTAAAGCATGAAGATGAAATCATCGAAATCAATATAATTATATGGTTTCTAGTTCGGAAAAGAGGACAACGGAAAATCTGAGATCCAAAGCAGATTATCTATCCTTGTATCACAATGTATGTAATGCAGAGAAGAGAGGAAAAGGAAAACAGGAAGAAGTGTAACCGCTCCAGATACGAGTATCAACTTATCCGATAGTCTAAAGTAAAGATGTAACTTTATAAGGTAATGGAACAGCAGATGTATGCATACTCAATCATGTGACCTCTTGATTGACAAACTAATCATACTCTACTTCATACCACATGCTGGTAATAAACTCACAAGCACAAATTGCATACACACATTTTATGTCAGTGCAATGCAGAATTACTAAGTTTTTGTAAAACCAGAAGATATACCATCATCCATTAATCGGAGTAAAAGCTTAACATCAACATGACAAGAATCATATAATATTGAAAGAAAGCGGTAAATAAGAGGGTTGAAGTCTAAGGAAGATCCAAGAGGGAAAGAAAATCTATTCATGTATAGCCATTAGAAGAAGAAAGGTCATGATCCCTCAGCACTCACCAGTAAGATTATGTTGAAGCCATTTTGAGTTATTTGGAATATGGCCAGTATCCCACCACGAAGAGTATAAGCGTTTGGTTTCAGAATGTAGCAAGGTGGCCATGACTCCAGCAAAGAACAAAATGGCAACAGGTTTTGTCCTTGCAAAATCCTGGTCTTTGAACCAGTACAAGAAATTATCAATCCACGCCAGTGTTGCAGCTTTGGCTCTCTCACATAGGCAACTGAAAATAATAGAAAGAAGCAATTTAGAAGTAATAACTATGACCCATAGATAACAACATAAACTTAGCTTTGCAGCATACCTGCTCTGCTTCTATAATTCTGTAGTTCTTCTGAAAATATATGCAAGTGTTATCAGTTTCGCTGAGTCAAGTGTAATTAATGCTCCCCTTGTCTCAATTTATATAACTTTCTTTTTTTTTAGTCGGTTTAAAAAAAATAATGACACATTTCTATATTAAGTAACATTTTATTTATAACCACACAAATATCTATCACTTATTTTATTTTAGATCACAAGTTTCAAATGTCTTTTTTTCTTTTGTCAAATCAAACTAACTCGTATAAAATGGGACAGATGTGAGATGGAGTAATGTATATACCAGCATTGACAACAAGCATCACAATCACAAATGAGGAAAAACACACACTTTTTATCAAGTAGTAATACTCTACTCCTATCCAATGTCAAAGCCCAAAGCCAATGGAATTTGCAAATCCTTTGGATCAAACAAAGAAATCTATTTTAAAATTATCATTGACCTTCAAATGGACATCAAAACAAAATGAATAGAAGCTTACGAAAATACTGAATCTGATCAGCTCAGCAGCAATGGGGTTCACTGCTTCATTGCCTCCTCTGCATTCTTATTCTTCAATACTCCCAATGTGCTTAAAGTGGAAACAACGTCAAATGCACCATTAAATGTTGTTGACTAAATTGACAAAGAGAGGAGAGGGGTAGTTCCGGAATACGAAGATTTCAACATTAGCTATTTGCACGCCCAAATCAATTCAAACAAGAAAAAAAAAAGCAAGTTTGTTTGAACCTGTCCTTAGCAAACTTTTGACTTAGTACAAATTTTCAAATATTCTAAAACAAAACAACTAAATTTATTTTTAAAAAATATTTTTAACTAAGTTTGTTTTTAAAAAATATTTTCTACTTCAAATTCTTATTTTTTTCACCCCTACCCTCGACCCTCCCCCG
>NW_006238938.1:1425708-1433675 GCF_000226075.1 Solanum tuberosum | reverse complement strand
ACACCCCCAAAAAAAATTTAAGTTTGTTTTTAAAAAATATTTTCAATTTCAAAAAATATTTTCTACTCAAGTAAAAATAAAAGATATTTCTCAAAAATATTTTTCATTCATAAATCAAACACTAAAAATCTTTTCCGAAAACTATTTTCTACTCATCAATCAAACATGAGAAAATAAATCAAAAATCTACTTGTTTTCCAAGAAAACATTTTCCATGAAAAACATTTTCCTTCGTACCAAACACACCCCTATAGTAAAATAATAAAATGTGTATGAACGACATTAATAAAGGTTAAGTAATCATTATTTTTTAATGTGTAGTTTTAAGAATGGGCATTGGGACAGAAAGAGTTAACATAGGAAAAATAATAAGTGAATTTCTGAAAAATGATTACACAGTGCGATGTTGTCCCTCCTCTATATATAGTAGTACCAAAATGGTTTAGACCACGTTTGAGATCTCAAAATATTCTTTTTTGGGGATTTATTTCATCTTTTTCCCTTCTTTAATCATTCCTCTTCATTCATGTCTAGGTGTCTACTATGATTATGAATTAAATGTGAACAATCTACATAGATCCAATCTAGAAGTAAGATCCATAACTTTTTATTAAACTTGTCAACTTGGCCGGGTTGACCCGGTTTCGACCCAATAAGCACGATCCAGGGTCTTCTTGACCATAAGGTCACTAAAACAATGACTTGGGGTCTCAATTTTTGGGTCTCCAAGTCATTGATTTAGTGATGATTATAGTATTCTTTCTTATGTGACGATCTATTTTGTTCACTTATTTATATTCTGAAGAGTAATATGAAGTCATACTATTATTAATATATTTCCATTTTCTTATTCTTTTCTTTTTTTCATTTTTACATTATACCAAATCTATTGTGGGTTGTTTATAAAAAAAATCAAAGAGAAAATACATCAAATCACCCTCTAAACTTGACGACAAAATTTATTTTAGCACTTTAACTACATGCACATTTAGATACCCCTCCCTTAACAACTTTCAAATGAACTTAAATTCCATCCAAAAGCTGAGGTGACAATTAAAGACGTGTATTTATTTTTTTTTGGTCACGTCAGCATATTTTTAAACATGACAAAAGTTAGTACTACTTATTTAGCCAAGATAAGTATACGTTATAAAAAAGAAGTAACAAACCATTTGTTTTTGGTAGGAAAGGATATATATAATAACTTAAGTAGCGGATACAGTTGGGATATTATAATTCCCTAATTTAGCTAGCTAGGTTAATACAAGCTACAAAGGACACTCGTTTAATACTAATGTGTCCTGCTACATCTGATGCCATGCTAGAAGTTACCCCAGCAGGGAGAGTAGAAAATATTACAAAGTTATTATCAGTACTAGTAGTTCTTGCTTCATTATCCAAGTGATGGGCCACCTTAACCATCTCTGAAGTTATGGTTGATAGGGGGATTCTGTAGTCAGTACCTACATACCAGAAGAGAGGAGAGAGTCATATATACATTGGATTTGAGTTATCAGTTAGAAGAGTAATAGGATCAATTTCGATTGCCAGCGGAAAACAAGATTGTGGTGATAAGCTAACTCAATGCCTCTAAGCAGTGCCAATATTTCCATTGAGTGGCATTGAAACCTTGATGTTGTTGGTGGAATCCCATCTTCCAATTTCCATGTTCTTCGCAGATGACCCCACCAACCAGTGCTGGTGAAGAGAAGGAGCCATCAAAATTAAGCTTGTAGTGACCGTGGGGAGGAGGTTTCCAGCGAACTATTAACATGAATAGTGATCTTTTCCGAAGGGAGGAAAAGAGTTGGAAAAGTCGAGATAGAATGAATGGCATGAAGGATAGCCGGAGGGAATACGAAAGAACAAGTGTCGAGATTCCACCGGTTGTTTAAGCGAAATAGGGATTGGACCTTTAATGAGAGATCTAAGATTAGTTGAAATCCCATATGTTCATACTTTCTCCATTAGCAATGAGCCATCTAACTCCTCTAGCACAATACTTTCAGCCTATCATGAGATTTTTCCATGTAAAAGAGGTATGAGCAGGATTAATACAGAAGTTGTTACGACGGTAGAGACATGACTTTGTCCACGGGGAAGTCGGAACATTCTCCAGGCTAGTTCCGAAAGAATGGATTTATTTTTGGAAGTGGCATCATGAAGACCTAAACCACCTAGATGTTTTGGAGTGGTAATGGTTTTCCAACTTAAATAGTGGATCTTTTTCTTACGATGAGAACTACCCCAAATGAAGTCTCGTTGGATCTTATTTATAAAGTATAGAATTTTCTGGGGGAGCTTAAAGTATTGCATAGGGTAGTTGGAAATGGAATTCAGAGTGGATTGCACTAGAGTAGTTCTACCTGCCAAGGTGAGGAAATTAATTTTTTAATCGGCAAGTCTTTGTGTAACAACCTAGAAATTTTTTGAACTAAGACTCGAACCATCCTTCGTTGTGAGTAGAATTTTACCGTGGAATTTAAATTTTTTCTTAAGTGTTAAGGTCATTAGATGTAGCACCTTGAGTTCCAAAAAGAACTAAAGAGAATTCATTCAAGTCATTCCTAGGTTCCTTTAAGTTTTGGGTCAACTTCAAATGACCATAACTTTCCGTACATGATGAGTTAGGTGGCCCATAAGATATCAAATGAAAGGTCTTTGAATTATCTTTCCAAAGCCATCGAGTTTGCTAAGTTTAGAGTTCGTGAGATATTCTCTTTTGAAGTTAGCCTGTCCATTTAAGGAAAGTTGTCCAAAAATATGAGGGGTATTTTGGTCTTTTCCTTACCCAATCAGATTTAATTCATTTTTAGTAAGGTTTTAGGAGTCTAAACTGATTTGGTTCAGATTTATAATCCTAATCTACGCTTAGGGTTTTAGAAGAAAGTTCAAGAAGAGAAAAGATGAGAAAGAGGAGAGGTCCAAGGCGTTCGTCAAGATTCTTTAGTTTTCTTGCGGAGTTTCGCCAAAGGGTTGATCCCTAAGAGGTATGTGTGTTCACATAGCATTGGGTTCGTTCACCCATGCGCCAATCATGTTATTTTCAGCGTAATTTCGTCCTAGAAAGTTGAAGGTTTGATGTTCTTGATTAGTGTTCTTGAGTTGCTTTCGTTCTTGAATTAGGATGGGTTTGATGAGTTCTTGAGATAAAAAGTTAGTGGATTGAGGGTGGTTTGGAGTAGATTATCTTGTACATAAGTTGAGTATTCAAATCTAAGTGATTGGGAAAGAAGCCATTCGATTCTAGACGAATTAGGGTCGAAAAGCGAGTAAGAAAAAGTCCGACAAAAACAAAGTAGACGCGGGCCTGTTCCTTCAGAGTGAAACTTTCCTCTCCGCGTTGCAGAGAGAACGCGGACTCCATTGTTTCAAAAATTATTTCGACCAAACATTATAATTCATCTCCACGTCGCGGACTTGCTCCCCATATAGTGTTTTTCAACTGTTTCTCATTATTAACTATCTAAAACTCATTTAATCATCACGATATCTTTCCTATCACAAATAATAACCTTGAATTCAAGGTAGAGATAAGAGTTAAGCCTTGAGAGTTCTTTCAAACATTTTAAGAAAGTTCCTTTGAGTCTTTTTGAGGAGTCTTCTACGATTTCTAATAATTTGTTTCAAGACTCGAGCAAGTGCGTATGAGAATGAGGAAAATGTATTCATGAGTCTACCTTATCATCACGAGATCCTTCATATCATGAATCATAACTCTTGAATTCATAATTCAAATTCAAGAAAAAGTTAAGAGTAGAGTTCAAGAAAGTCTTTGAGTTTGATTGTGAATCCTTTAAGATCAACTATCGATTTTGAGTTAAGTTTTGAAGAAGTAAGTATGAGAATGAGAAGAGTCATATACATGAGTTGCATAACGTTCTTTAGACCCTTCAGTCGATTCGTTCATGCTCATAAATTTTGCATGAACTCTATACATTAAGTATCTTCGAGAGGAGTAGCATCTTCGATAGTTCTAAGTTTTGAGTATTGAGTTCCTAATCATTTTGGGATTATATTCCTAATCATGGGGCTACTACATGTTACCTATGAAGGTCCTTGAGTTGAGTAGTTCATACCCATAATTCCGCATGAACCCTATGAGTCGAGTAATCTTGAGATGAGAGGTATCATTGAGTCCTTGAGTTGAGTAGTTCATTTCCATAATTCCACATGAACCCTCTGAGTCGAGCATTCTTGAGATGAGTAGTATCATTGACTCCTTGAGTTTTGGAGTTGTTGAGTTCCAAGTATTGAGTTTTATGCATAGTTATTGAAAACCTTGAATTGAGTCGTTCACGTCCATAATTCGGCATGAACCCTATTTTAAGAAGTCTTTTTACAAATTATTTTAAAACTTGTTTTAAAGACTTGAGCACTGGGTTGAGGAAGAGTAGAGCTGAGTTCATTTTCTTTAAAATGATATATGGAAACTAAGTATTCCCAAGAGTAAGTGTTTTTACATTTAAGATTGAGAGGAAACTAAGATTTCCAAAAGGGTTTGGAGCAGTTTGAGTACCATCTCTTTTAAGAGAAAGATTTTTGAGTAATAATCTCAAAACACAGAAAGAGTTATGTTTTTAAACATATGAGCTAGTTATATTTTGGGAGTAGTATTGAGCACCGATATGGGGGAGAGTTCAGATAACTCACAACCCCCATAAACTATATAGCCAGCGTGGGTAGAAATGATCATACTTTTTAAATAATTCCTTAATGCTTTTAGCATAGACTAGTGGATCCACTTAGTAGTAGGTTTTATACCCCGGCAAAGTATAGGACGGCCCTGACAGCGTGAGGCAAGACGTTGTATCATCACATAACTCATAGTAATGGTTGTCGGTTAGAGAAACTCCCACAGAGATATTTTGTATTCTTATATACACATAGTTACTTTGTAATTTCATATACAAGCAGAGTTTATCTTGTATCCTTGCATACAAACTGAGTTGCTTTCTACTGTTTTAAAAGCTTTCCATATATTACATATGTATTGTTGCTCTATATTGAGTTGAGTATCTAGAGTTGAGTACCAAAAGTCGAGTATCTTATTATTGAGTTGAGCCTTATTTCACTGAGTTTCATTGAGTTGGACTATGTTCCTTTGATTCGAGTTGAGTTGAGTGAGTTGAGAAGAGGTACGTATGTTTCTATTCCACCAGTTCAAACTTATGTTTATGGTTTAGAATTCCCCTTACATGCTCGTACATTCCATGTCCTGAGCCATTTGGTATGCATCATTTAATGATGCAGATACAGGTATTCAAGATCATCAACATGCGTTTCGTTGAGGTCATGGGATGTTCTAGTCAACTTTGGTGTGCCTTCTTATATTCCGGAGGACTTCACCTTTATCTTACAATTAGTAGTTTTGAGATTTCGTGGGTCTTGTCCCGATATCCTTCTGTAATAGTAGATGCTTCATAGATACACAAAGTTGAGTTATTTTCAGTATGTATCTTCCTTGAGTTGTTTTTACAAACCCTGAGTTATCTATTGAGTATTGTTCAAATTATTTTAAAGTTGAGTATATTGAATTTACTTTAGTTTTAAGCTTCTATATGCTTGAGTTAGTCTTTCGCTTATAGTCAGCCAGGATGAGGGTTTTTTTGGGGACCAGCAATGGTTCTCGAGTGCCGACCACGTCCAGGGAATAGGCTCGGGTCGTTACACTTTGCTTCATCATATCAACGATGTGAAGAAAATCTCGTGGGTTTGGGGAATTATTAAGAATAGGGAAACCGAGATATTTCCCGAAAGTAGAGGTGTGGGTAATGCCAAAAGTGGAAGTGAGGTGGGAGATGGTAGTAGCATTACAATTTGACGAAGGAATAATTTTTTATTTAGTTTTGTTGATTGTTTGGCCAGAAAGTTGGCATAAAAGGTCTATGCTTTGAGCCATCGAGTGGATAGAGGAATTATTGACTTTGGCCATGAGAGTGAGATCGTCTGCGTAGAATAGATGCGAAAAATAGGGGCCTCGAGACGAGATTTTAATGGGATCCCAGAGACCTATATCTACTTGATAATTTATGTAGTCGGAAAGCATTTCCATACATAAAATAAAAAGATAAGGGGAAAGAGGGTCCCCCTGTCGGATTCCTCTGGAAAGGTTAAAGAAGTCGGTTTTAGTGCCATTTATGAGGACAGCCATAGAGGAAGAAGAGATGCAATAGATGATGAGTTTAGAGATTTTAGGGGGAAATTTAAAATAAACTAAAGCTCGGTAAATAAAGGACCATTCCAATTTGTCGAAAGCTTTTTCAAGATCAAGCTTTAGCATGAAGTTACCCGTAGAAGCTTTTGTAGTTTTAAACTTATTCATCAGTTCTTGGATAATAATAATGTTGTCTGCATGCCTTCTGCCTTTGAAAAAACTAAATTGATAAGGACCTATGATTTCTTGCAGGAAAGGTTTTATCCGAAAAACGATGATTTTTGAAATAATTTTGTAGATAGTATTACAAAGACTTAGGTCTAAAATTATGAAGATTATTAGCATTTTGGGTCTTGGAAATTAGACAAAGATAGATTTGATTAATGGTAGGAGAAACTTCAAGATTGTTAAAGATATCATGAATCAACTTCATCACTATGGGGCTAATAGTATGCCAGAATTCTTGATAAAAGAAAGGATGTAAACCATCCGGTCCCGGAGATTTAAAAGGTTTGAAAGAGTTGTCTGCATTAAAAATCTCCACATCTTTGAGGGGGTTGTCAAGCTCGACCGGCGTACAGGATGTGGTAATTTTTGAGGTGCAGGGTATGGACACTGGAAACAATATTGGAGGTGGTGTACGTAGATATTTTGAAAGTAGTCTACAGTATGTTTTAGGAGACGATCCTGGTTATCAATCCAGTTGCCTTGGTCATCAATAAAATGCGAAATTCTAAGAAGTAAAATCAGAAACATGAAAATCACATACTAGGTATTATGAAATTTGTTTTCAATGCCGTCTCTGTAGCAATTTAATCTCTTTTGTAAAATGATTTTGCTTGCATTTCTTTTTATTATTATAATTTTATATTTACGTAAGAATTTATAAATACTATAGTACATAAACTGCATAATTTTTTATTTTTTGTAATATAACTTCTTTTTTTATCTTTGTAATATAAAAGGATAAAATTTATTTTTATTTGAATGGGAGATGAGGAATATTTTTTATTTAATTAATAGAGATAAGTGCCAAAAACACACCTAAATTATTCCTATTTTTTAGTTTCATACTTAAACTATTGAGAGTGTGAATTTCATACTTAAACTATCATTTATTAGTTTAAGAAACACACCTCAGTGGTGTGTGTAATGCACTTTCTCTTTTATTTGAAAAAACCTTGACACATAACATCCACATGAATAAAATATTTCACCTTGACAAAAAATAAATAATAAATTATTAATATTAATTAAAAACTAAATATTAAAGTATTACTATCCCAAAAAAGATTTAAATTATTTTTCTTACCCACCTCCTCCCCCCCTCCAAAAAAAAAAACCACCCATTCATTCCCTAAAAAAAATGATATTATTATATTCTTAAAAAATAAAAACTCTACCCCACCCTACTTAAACATCCACTGCTATTTTTTATTTTTTTTTACATTTTTCTCGTTTTGTGTTAGATATGTACATATATTTTTAGGAATTTTTTTTCTACTTGTGTAGCAAATATAACATAAATAAAAAAAAATTATTTAAAAAAAGTCTTGTGGCGGCAAGTGAAAAATATTTTTGATATGTATATATCTAACACAAAGCGAGAATTTTTTTGGAAGTAGGGGTTAGGCAGAATTTTTTTTTAAAAAATAAAAAATATCTTAATTAATATTTGATGGGGGGGGGGGGGGGGGGAGGGGAGATATAGTAAAAAAAAATATATATATTTTATAAAAGAAATTTAAGCAAAAAAAAAACTAAAAAAATGTGTGTGTGTGTGTGGGGCGGGGGGGGGGGGGGGGAAGGG
>NW_006238938.1:1404364-1425681 GCF_000226075.1 Solanum tuberosum | reverse complement strand
GGATTACGGTGAGAGAAAGTGATGGAGTGGGGTAAGAAAATTATTTTGCATTTTATTTTATAAATTTTTTTTTTGTGATAATAATTTTTTAATCTTTAATTTTAACTAATATTAATAATTTATTTAATTTTTGTCAAGGTAAAATGTTTTATCCATGTGGAGTGTGATGTGACAATTTTCTTAAATAAAAGAGAGAGTGTATTACACACATGATGATGAGAGTGTTATAAAAGATAGATGTGCGTTTCTCCAACTAATAAGTAATAGTTTAGGTATAAAACTCACACTTTCAATAGTTTAGATATGAAACTCAAAAATAGAAGATAGGGTGTTTTTAGCATGAGTTGAAAATTTATTTTTTCTTTGAATTTTAAGTTAAAGATAATAAATTTTCACACACAAAAAAAATTGCTCTCAACTGCTTAACCTAAAAACTATGATATTTAACACTTCTATTTTTTTCAGACATACGACAATTAAATATTGGATATTAGTTTGACTTCCAGAAAAAAAAAATTAAAATGAGACTTACATTTTTACTAGATAAAATTAAGTAATTCCTTTTTTACGAATACTTGAATGAACTATGACTGTGAAACAAAATTTGGTATGCTCAAACAAATAATATATATGTTCAAATATAATGTATAATGTAATCACTTTTTCTAATATTATTCGCGCATCATGCGATAATATATACTAATTCCTTTTAATAATGACATATTTAATTATACCCTCAAGCTCCACACCTTTCATCAACAAGGTGTGTGCCTACATTAGAACTAAAAATTTGATGCAACTTTCTTGAATTTTGGGTGATTCATTGCTTGACATTTTATAATTATGACGCAAAAAGATGTCTTTCAATAATAAACAAAAAAATAAATTTAAATATAATTATTTACGTGGCTCTGATGTCCCGTTGATGTGGCACTAATGTGGCGCACGTGTAATGCACTTTTTAGTGTAAGAATGGTATTGTGATGTTAGAGTGATATTAAATTCACTTGAAAGTTGTTAAATGGGAGGGGTACTTAAATGCCCGTGTAGTTAAAGTGCTAAAGTAAGTTTTGTTGTCAAGTTCAGGGGTGATTTGATGTATTTTATCAAGATCAAATATGTTTTTATGTCCTTCAAATTTCGAACATTGTAATAAGTTATCATTATATTGAAGCAACACAACACTATTACGATATCATTATATCAATTTATCAAATTCTTGAACAAGGTTTTATCATTCTAAACTTTATATTATATTTCTCACTGAAAATTTGTTTTGTTTGCATTCTTACTTCATAATGTATATATACATCACCCTTCACAAACCTCATTTGTAGGATTATGCTAGCCGCTAGGTATGTTATTGTCATTCAAATTATATATGTCAACTAAAAAAATCAAGGTCTTTGTCACGACCCAAACTTGAGGGATGCAACTGACACCTAATGCCAAAATATAGGCTTGAGCCGACCCTGCTGAACCATTTGCTAATGGCGCATGACAACCACACTCAAGAAAACAAATAAGTATATCCCGTCTTAAAAATAAGCCCTCTACCAGCAATGACTCTGTCAACAACTTTAAAAAGAAAATAGCTACTCCCAATAGTTCATATAAAATAATAACTAGATAGCACACAAGTCTGTTTGGGCTTTTGTGATCAACATTATATCTAGGAATGCATAAATTCTATGTGGGCTATCAAAGCCACCATGATCTCTATATAGAAGCTATAACCAAGTATAGATCTAAACAACACATTAAACAACTATGAAAATTCATCCGACCAGCAAACAAGGCCAACAACAAGGCTATACAAACCAACACACTAGTCTGTAAGCCTCTATGAATACAATACTTGGATGGATAGGGCCCCGACCTATCCAAAATATATAAAAAAACACATTAATATATATAAATATATATATTACTCCACAACTATAGCCTGCCCGAGCTGTAGGTACGGTCTACCCGATCCGTAGGCACGTTCTACCTGGCCCATAGGCACGATCTACCTGGTATAACGATCAATTTGTAGGCCCAAGAACCCTGCAGTATCAAAGTATCAATGTATCCTGAGGCCAAAACAAGATCACAGGCGACAGCCAGACGAAAAAATATTACAACAATAATAAGTAATCATCATCGATCCAAACACAATCATAATATACTTTTCTAGGCCACTAAGCAAGGAGTAGAGTGCTGCTGATAGTCATTATATCAATTTGTATGCACTCTCTCTTTTTATTTTTTATTTTTTATATGGGTTTGATGATAACAGAAAAGAAACACCTTTGAAAAGCCTATAATTTCAATTTGGGAAATCATTATAGGAGAATCGGTCAATGGCGATGGCAATGACGACATATACCACTTTTTGATGAACAAGGGAGGCTGGATTTACCTCTTTTACTCCTTTTGAATTCTGGTACAACATTTCCTTAGTGTTTTGATTTGATACCAATTATTCTTTTATCACTAATTGGAGTTCACAGATAATAAATCTAGTGATGGGGTAAAGCATAAAAAGAGCATATAGTTTTCAGATCAAAAGAAGAAAAAAAAACAAAAGAAAGAGGGAGAGTAGAAAAGAGGGTGGTGCGTGGTGACTGACCATCTCAAATTTATGATTAAAATAACTAAATATTAATTAAATCACTAATTCCAATACTAACTAATGAAGGGTAAAATTGGAAGAATAACATAGTCTTGAAAATTGAACAATTAAGTTAATTTGAAAAATGGAAAATGCCTCAAAAATTAACTTAATATGGAATGGAGGGAGTACTAATAATTTATTTAATTTTTGTCAAGGTTGAATATTTTGTCCATGTGGAGTGTGATGTGACAATTTTTTAAAATAAAAGAGAGAGTGTATTACACACACCATGATGAGAGTGAAATAAAAGAGAGAAGTGTGTTTGTCAAACTAAAAAGTGATAGTTTAGGTATGAAACTCACTCTCTCAATAGTTTAGGTTAGGAGCGTTCACGGGTCGATTTGGATCGGTTATTGGTCAAAACCAAAACCAAACCAACTTAATCGGTTTTAAAATTATCAAACCAAACCAAACCAAATATAATATACATTTATCGGTTTGGTGGTTATCAGTTTCGGTTTGGTTTGGTTCGGTTATTCGGTTATTAACCATACACAAAAATAAAAGAAACAATTCATTCAAAATGTGAAAAAAGTGACAACAATCATTCAAAACGAAAAATAGTTAGAATGACTTAAATTACTAAACTTTCGATCACTAAATTTACTATCAATAAAGCTTTAAAATTCACTATATTGGCCTAGAAGGAAGAGACAATAACATTTTCAGTCCCACAAAGAATTGTCATAGACACTCATATACATGAAATCAATAAGATAAATGTTTTCATCTTTGGCATTTTTGCTTTCAATAAGTAAATTATAAAGAAATTTTAATGAAAATATGTATAAGATCTTTAAAATTGTTTATAAAAACAATATATTAAGTATGTATATTAATAAAATATATGTATATAATTTATCGGTTCGGTTATTTCTTCGATCTTTCGAATAAAATCATAACCAAACCAAATACTATCAGTTTTCAAAAATCTAAAATCAAACCAAACCAAACCCAAATAAAATCGGTTTTATTTTATCGGTTTGGTTCGATTTTTCGGTTTGGATCGGTTTTTATCCAAACCGTGAACACCCCTAGTTTAAGTATAAAACTAAAAAAAAAGTATAGTTTAAATGTGTTTTTGACATTTATCTCTTTATATTTTGATGTTTTCATTTGGTCTGTTAAGATGTATGATGAGGTATAATAACTTTTGGGAGCCAAGCCAAAACTTTTCTAGCGGAGAAGACTCAAACTTGTTGAAATTTGTGGCATTCTTTAGAAAGTTTCAAATACTTTTAATATAGTGACATCAGCCAAAAAATCAAATTGGTTATTTAAATATATATGGTTTTTTTACATGAAAAATATTAGTGCAATTTTTGCCTGACTTTTTATTAATGTATTGTTGTGTTCGCACTCTTTTATTATTTTCACTATTAAAATAAAAATGACAGAAATGTTTCAGTTTGTTACTCCCTTTGTTTCTATTTATATGTCATCATTTTAGGTTTAAGAGTCTTTTAAAAACTACGTAAGTTTATCATTGTACCTTTATTTAGTGTTCTTTTGAAGTCAAGTTTTCAATAAATGAACGTGAATTAATTTACTTTGATTAACTAATTTAACCAATGAACATGAATAATTTACTTAGTTTTTCTATGTTGAACAAATGTATATTTTCAAGGCTAATAACTTTCAATGGGTAAAATAGGAAGAATATTGTCATTTATGCATTGATTTTGTGAAATGACAAATATATTACTATCTATTTTTTATAAGGACGACATATAAATAGAAACAGAGGGGGTATTATATTTAATTTGATTTTTAATATTTAAATTTTCAAAATACATATAAATTGAATTTACAAATTTCTATGTTTAATTTATCTCATAAAAGAAAAAGTAAAGAAATTTCAGGCAAAGTATATATAGTAATTACTTTTAAAATATTGATATAAGAAAATTTAAATAAATGTAGGAGGAATCTAATAAGGTTCTAAAAAGGGTCAAAAATACCCCTCAACTTTATTTTATTGGTTGACTATGCCCTTACTGTTAAAGTGAAGTTATTTTTACCCCTGCCGTTACTAATTTCACCATATATATCCCTCATTTGACGGAAAACTCCAAATCAACTAAAATTAACTCGAATCTTAAAAAAAACGACCCATTACCCATTTTT
Organism: Solanum tuberosum; assembly: GCF_000226075.1. NCBI lineage: Eukaryota > Viridiplantae > Streptophyta > Magnoliopsida > Solanales > Solanaceae > Solanum > Solanum tuberosum. Next base: position 1,420,895 of record NW_006238938.1, on the reverse strand, counting down.
AAAACCATGCCCGAACCTCTAACAATTAACCTAAGAGATGAACAAAGGGAAAATAGGGGAGGAAGAAGCAATAACTTCAACCTTTGTTTTCCCATTTTTTCGACCAACCTCTCATCTCCACGCTGATGTCCAACCACCAAACAATCACCCCTAAACGACCTCATTTTTTCCGTTTTCACAGCCACCATCACCCACTTTTCGGCCGGTGACCAAACCCACCTGAAACCAGCCCACTCCGGCGGAAAACAATTTGTAAACCACCTCACAACCAGACGCCAACTTTGGCGAACCAGGCCACCCTTTACTGGCTCTTTTCTCCCGCCAAAAATGTCACAAGAAAACACCCAAATTGACCCCATTGGTCGACTTCCCTCAACCCATCTTCCTTCTCCAACTAGAACCTCTGGTGAACCACATCGGAAACACCTCCAAGCAACCACCACTCACCTCCAAATCACCAGAAATCACCACCCCAAAACAACCCTTTCCGCCACCGCCTCATTGACACGGAAAAACCACCGCGAACATCCTCAACTCCATGAGCTCGTGAAACCCAATAGCAACAAGCAACCATCATCATTGTTTCTTCTCTTCCCCTTTCCTTTCACGATTTTGTTTGTTTTGCAGATTACAAATCTGCATTTTCAGCAAACCAGAACTCATCAGCCCTCCAGCTTCGACAACAACAATCAACTCCATCAAAAATTACTTTCTTTTATTGTTTTGCTCTTTTTGTTGTTATATTTTACTGCGTTTCAGGTGAATTATTTGACTCTCATTTCAAACTCCGATCATCTTATAGGTTTTTAATGAGTTTTAGTTATTAATAATTTTTGGGTGACTATTGTTCTTTCTTTCAATTTGTGTTATTCCAAATGTGACAGTATTAAGCACTTTATATATTTGGTGTGTTTTGCTTTATAAATTCCCATGTTAAAAATGAAATGATGAAATTGTTCCAAAAAAAAAATCGAGCAAAGTACCTCCGACGATTTCAATAGTAAGTGTTTTAATGGTGGAAGGAGATTAAACAAATGGGTTTGGGGTTTTAATTGAGTATGAATTAATTTGGTTTAGTGGGTCGGGTCGGGTCGGGTTTGGATTAAAGAGAAATGGGTCATTTTAATTGAAATTGAGTAATTTTAATTGATTTGGGGCTTTCCGTCAAATGAGAGGTATTTATGGTGAAATTAGTAACGGCAGGGGTAAACATAACTTCACGATAAGGACATAGTCAACCAATAAAACAAAGTTAAGGGGTATTTTTGACCCTTTTACCTTCTTTTTATGACCGAGGAACCGGGGGATAAATTCACATTTTGAAGGCAAACACCGTGCCTTTTCTCTTCTTACCGAAAATAATCTGTCTTTGGCTAATTCAATCGCTAATTCTGGGTATTCTTCTTTCTCCCTTACTTTTTTTGAAGAAATATTTTATTTTTTAAAAGGGATGATTGTTCATAAAATATTTGCTTTGAATTGTTCTATGATTCTTCCTTTGACAATGATTTCAGGTCTAATTTGTAAATTTGACAATGATTTCAGGTCTAATTTGTAAAGGAATTTGATTTAGAAATAGAGTTTGTGTTGTTGAAATTTTCTATTAAAAATATTGTGTCACTCCATCTTTGACCCTTTCAAGCATATTTTTTGGCATATTACTCTTTTTTTTTTCGAGATACCTTTTTTTGTTCTATTTGATCAATCTTTAGACACTACCAATAATTGTTTACTCATCAATTTCCCCAAAAGCTTGAAGCTTTGTTAACTGGTGGATGGAGGTCTCTACAGTTGAAGATGGAGACATGTCCAAATTGAAGGGTCTAGCAAATCTTGATGAAAAGAGTATGGAGAAAAATATAAGTAGCAGTGATATGATTATCCGAGCGGACAAAATTGATTTGAAAAGTTTGGATGTTCAATTGGAGAAGCACTTGAGTAGGGTTTGGTCAACCAATGTGGAGAATCAAAACCAAAGGCCCAGGGAAGTGTGGGAGATTGATCCTTCAAAGTTGGAAATAAGGTATCTTGTAGCTCAAGGAACATATGGTACTGTTTACTGAGGTACCTATGACAATCAAGATGTTGCAGGTAACACATCTTTCCCGCAAATAGATTGTTTCATGGTTGACAATTATAGGAATCATGACTCCAATATTGTTGAGAAATTGCAATTCGTTTTTTTACATGTTTATAGTCACAAGCTGTACTATTAGGGTGAAAATCATCAATTTTTTAACATCATATAGTACCATGATGACCTTCTCATTGATGAGCTTATGATATTTGAGGTGAATTTAGATACCACCAACAACTTATTACTACCTCGTGGAGGTAGAAAGACTGCTTCCAAAAGATCCTTATCTTAAATATTGGGCGGGTTGGATCAAATTTGGACGGGTCATAATGGGTTAAGACAACAATTGGATCAAGACCCAACCCAACCCAAATTTGCTTGGGTCAAGCCGGGTTGGGATAATATGGGTTAGGTAATGGGTTACATTACGGGTCAAGACCCAACCCGAACATTTACCAAGCTTAGTTATTTTATTAGTTCTTTTAAACTATTTTAGTACCTAGCAAAATTATTTTTTCCTTTATTATGGCTATACACAAAATATCAAATTGAAAAAAAAATTAAAAATTAATTTGACAAGATTTTTCATGAGTCAATCCGGGTTACATATCAACCCAATTTTTAATGGATTGAAATGGGTTGAGCTAATGAATGGGTGGGTTAATTTTGCCAATCTTAAACGAGTTGGGTTTGATTTTGCCACCCCTACTTAAATGCAGCAAATCCAAGTTCAAAGAAGAAGAAAACAGTGCAGAGATCATAGAAACCAAAAGTTAAAAAACATTTTTGAGATGAACTTTTGAGTAAAAGATGGATAGGACAATAGTTTCACCTGACAAATAGAGTAAAATACATTGGGATGAGTTTTCCATTTGAGAGAAGTTTACTCTAAAGGAGATCAGTGATTGGACTAACTTGGATCTACTTATTTTGAGTGTGTTAATTTTTATGAAAAAGGATCCAACCCATTAATGTAGATAGTTGAGCAAATTCTCCAACATCTTTCAGGGAATTTTCGCAACATAGTCGTAAGATTTTCTTATGTAATATTATTTGTGCAGCGAAGCTGTTGGATTGGGGAGAGGATGGCATGACCACTGCAGCAGAAACTGCTGCTCTGCGGGCATCATTTCAGCAGGAGGTTACTGTTTGGCAAAAGCTTGACCATCCAAATGTTACAAAAGTACACATTTTCTTCTTTATTGTGTTTTCAACATTTAATCATCAATCTACTGTAACAATTTTAGATTAACACATGCTCACAATTTTATATTTGGTATGATGTTTATCTCATTAAGCTACCCATGTTTCCAAATTTTATTTGATATCGTTTTCATTTTCAGTTTGTGGGTGCTTCTATGGGAACCTCAAATCGTAAGATTCCTTCGAAGAATCCTTTCGAGGGTTACACCACACTTCCTTCTCGGGCTTGTTGTGTACTTGTGGAATTCCTCCATGGAGGAACATTGAAAAAATATTTGTACAAAAACAGGAAAAAAAAGCTTCCCTTTAAGATTGTCATTCAACTTGCTTTGGATCTATCTAGGGGGTAAGTGTCTTTGTATAACATTATTGAATTGGTCATTATACTGGATGATGTTTGTTTTCCTCTTGAATTTGTAGATTGAGCTATTTGCATTCAGAAAAGATTGTACATCGTGATGTGAAAGCTGAAAATATGTTGTTGGATACGGATAGAACTCTAAAAATTGCTGATTTTGGGGTTGCTCGTGTTGAGGCGCAAAATCCTCAGGACATGACTGGTGAAACTGGAACTCTTGGATATGTGGCTCCAGAGGTATACATATTCTTTTACAAGACATGTAGGATTTGCTATGAATGTCTGACATGATGCTTGTATCATATTATTATTCGTTTACCCCTAAGTTGCTCGGACTCTCCAAAAATGTTGCCGCACACGTGTCGGATCCTTCAAAAATATACTATTTTTGGAGGATCCAACACATACCTATCGATATTTTTTAAGAGTCCGAGCAACATTGGTTTACCCTCTTTTTTACGTGTAGTGTTTGATATCTGCAATCCTTTTACTTTTCTTTAGAAGTAATCTTTTCTATCCACAGAAAATCCAATTATTCTGATGTACTACTTATAGATACTATCTGGGTACATCGTTTAGGTATTTGATGGAAGCCCTATAACAGAAAATGTGATGTATACATTTTTGGTATTTGCTTATGGGAGATTTATTGCTGTGATCTTCCTTATCCAGATCTTAGCTTTGCTGAAGTTTCTTCTGCTGTTGTCAGATAGGTTTGCCACTTGTTCACACCATCATTTTCCCAGTAAATTTTTGTTCTTTTTTGCATCTGTCGAGTTTGGCATAAGACAGAGTGTTATTGTTTGAAGCGATCTTTGATGATGGGTCAAATGTCTATGTGCGTGGCTCCAATAATCTTTCAAATACTTTTATATTAAATAAATTGAGGTCCTATATAGGTTCTTGTTTTATGTATCATTCAGCTATCGAGTGAAAACTAAGGATATAACTTTCCATGTCAAATCTGAAGAAGTCAAGAATATAGCTTCTCAAATTTCCTATTATACTTAGCAAGTCACAGTTATAAAACTGTGCGGTTACTGATATATTGTCTCTTTTTTTGGAACTTGACTCGATATTATGTATTCTTATTATGTATTTAATTTTTGAAATCCAAGTGTTTAAGTAATCTGAATATCTAACCTTGTATTTCTTCTAATGCATATAGTCTTGGATGGATGGTCCCACGTGTAACTTAATTTGCCAACACTTTTTTCTAAGAAATGGTTGCTTCCTTATCCTATTTTAGCCACCAGGACCATGTCATGCTGGTTTAACTACACATAATTTCTTTGACACTATTCCTTCAAGTATTCAACCCTTTAAAACTAGAACAATTATTTGTTTTTTTCTCGAGGTTGCATTGTTATAGTGATCATTTTCGGCTTGCTGCTAGTATGCTGATCATTTACATATTGCCACCTTTAATTATGTTTGGTCCAAAAGACACATATGGGTAGCTTTCTCCTAAATGATTCACTTTATTAAAAACCTAATTCTTGCAGAATTTGCGACCAGAAATTTCCCGATGTTGTCCAAGTTCGCTATCCAATGTGATGAAGAAATGTTGGGATGGACATTCGGAAAAGCGACCTGAAATGGAGGAGGTAGTAAGATTATTAGAAGCAATTGATACGAGCAAAGGAGGGGGGATGATACCCGAAGATGTAGCTGGTAGCTGTATTTGCTTTCGTCCAATTAGGGGTCCATAATTTTCTGTAGTTTATATTTGTTCCCTTTGTCTAAATCAATGATATTGTACAATCAATTAGAAGGCAAGCAATACTTGTTGAACTTGTGCTTTTGGGTTATTGACTTGTCCAACAAATGAGAGTTGTTCTTGGAAGAAAAGGCTGTGAATTGTTATGCTTGGATGTATCTTTTAATTAGTGTAGAATAACTTTTGATAGTTGATTCATGAATAACAGGGTGGCACTACCAATTTGCTCTATTGTCATGATGGTTCTTGTCTATTCTACAATCTATTGTGTTGTTTTATTTGTGATTTACTGTTGATACTCTTTTATGCATAAGTAGTTCACATATACCCTTTTATCATATTGTACATTATGTTATTCTAAATTCATTATTTCATGAAAAATCTTTTTGAACTCAAGACACTTTTGCAGGAGCGGGTTTAGTCTTAACCCATAATGTAACGACATGTTTGGTCGTTATTCAAAGGCACCTCGTGTGGAACTTCGGGGAATTTTTGAAATACACCGCAAATTTCAAATTGGGGTGCCATGATGAAAATTTTGAAATTTGAAATTGATCCAGGTTGATGTCATCCTGCCATAGCGGAAATATTTTTGCTATGGCAACGAGCCAGCGACGCTATGGTGGCATGCCAACCGCTATAGCAAGTTTGACGGGACAGAATCTCAAAAACACAGATTATTTTAATTATCCCCTTTTTCAGTGGTAAAATAGACTAGGGCTATTTCAAAAACCCTCCCAAGCTGCTCTAAGCTTGGAGATAGCGGAGATGAGGAAATTCTGCACAAGGAAGGCCAAAACCTGGCAGCAACAGAGTAAAATTTGTTAGACTCTTAGCTTTGAAGAGAGAGTTTGAGCTTTTGAAGATGAAAGACTCATATAGTGTGAAAGAATACTCTTCCAAGCTGAGTGAGATTGTGAACCAAATAAGAATACTTGGTGAAAACTTTTCAAATTAGAAAGTAGCAGAGAAGATCTTGGTTAGCCTTTCATACAAGTTTAAATAAGAAATCTCAAGTATTGAAGAGTCTTGTGACTCGACTACTTTACAATAGCTGAACTAATATCCAAATTGCAAGTCCAAGAGCAACGAGTAACAATGAGAAGTGAAGGGATAGTTCAAGCATCAAAAGAAAGGCCAAAAAGTCTGCTTAAATAAATCTGGAGAGGTAAAATGTCACGACCCAAAGTACACCCTAAACGTGACATGGCCTATAAGACCCTGAAAGGCCGTACACAAACCACTTGACCTGCATATACACAACATAATGGAGAAAAACAATAAATCTCATAAGAATGAAAGAGTTTGACATAAGCAGAAGTACATCAAAGTCTAGACAAACCATCTATTACATCAATGAAAGTGATTGGGATGTCATCCGTACATCACATACAAAGTCTGAAAGTAAAGACATAAGAAAGCAAATTGAAGCAACATGGTCCCTGGAGCATGAGGACTCACTAACTCTTGATCTTTGAATCATCAATGAGAGCAACTATCCACGAATAGAGGAAGAGGAATCGGAATGCCCTACATTAGTGAACCAATGTAGGCACAAGTATGCATCAGTACCTGAATGTACTAAGTATGAGGGGAATGCAATAAAACATGATACATGATCATAAGGGGACATAATTGAAAACATGAAATGCATGACCAAGTCATACTAAAATCCTCTTAGAAGAAGAATCGTAAATCATGAATATGGTCAATGCATCATAAAATCATAAGGAAAACTTCATAAACATTTGTAAGTAACTTAGTTCATTTTGTGGATATTAGTTTTAACCGACTGATGAGTCCGAGAATTAGACTCATTTAGGGTTTTATTTGCATAGGTGTAGTGTCCTCAAATGCTTGTTTTGTGCCAATAACTGATGTAAAACCCTAGATTTCTAGGTATATGGATTGAGGAAGAATGCAAGGACACTAATGTGCAAAAAGGAACGAAGTAAGCTGAAAGAGTGAAGAAAAGGAAGCCTGGTGATCGCCAAGTCTACTTGGCGAGTCACCGAAGGGCTTCTTGACCACCTAACGTTCCAGTGTGCCAAGCTCTGAAGGAGAAAATCAAGTTGGCGAGAGAAAGGAGCAGTCGGCGGATCGCCGAGTGGTTCCGCGATGCAGTGTTGGATCATCCAAAGTTACAGACATTGAGGATGCTGAAGGCTAAGACAGAAAGGCAATGAAATTGGCTAAACGGCACATCACCGAGTGGATCGGTGAGCCTGACTTACTGCATCGAATGACCCTTCACAACATATTTTTGGCGACTATAAATACATTTTTGAACATTTAGTTTAGGATCATATTTTCATTACATACAATTTTCAGTTGAGAATTGTAAGACTTCTGAGTATTGAGACAAGTTTTCCTTAGCTTTGAAGAATTGAAATTTTTCACTTTTGAGAAATTGGAAGTGGGTCTTCGAGATTCTTCAATTTGGACCTTTGTAAAGACGAAATCAATCGTACCTAGTTGATGGAAACTCAATTTGGTAACGATTTTTATCTTTTTATAATGTCTAGCTAAAACCCCAATTCTTGGGGTGTGATTATGTGATTATGGGCTGATTTAGTTTATGGGTATTGTTAATTATTAGTGTAAATGTTCTTTAGAAGTGATTTCGATCAGTAATTGTGGTTTAATTTAAAGAATTGTAGTTACAAATGCAGTTCTACTTTTGTGTTTTTGGCTTGCTCAAGAGAGGGAGGTTTTAAAACTAAGGTTATTGATTGATGGTCTGTGGGTATTGGGTTGACATGGGTTCAGCTCGAGAGAGTGAGTCCTAAACCCTTTTCCACACATTCAGCTCAAGAGAGTGAATGGACTAAGGCGTAGGCTGTTCTTATTTTGCATGCTTGTCGATGTTCGAGAGAAATCAACTTGATTTAGGTTAAATTTTTCGAGAGAAAGTTTACCTCCTCTATAATCTAGCTTATTCACTAATATTCAGCTATTTCCTAAGAGTTGCAATTACCCATTTGTCTACATTAGCCTATAATTGAATCACATCCCAAGAACCCGTCTCATTATTGTCATTTTCGTATTGTTTTGCTGCTGCTGTAGTTGATAATTAAAACCAAAACCCCTTATTTGACATTCGTGTCACTCCCTGATTTGAGTGATGTTTTTATTCGTAAATGTCTATTCCTATGACTGACTTGATCATATTCATACTTTACTCTTGAATCTTAAACACGTACCATTCTCTGTGGGATTCGACCCCAACTCATTTAGTTGGGTTATTATACTGACTAGCGATCATTGACACTTAGAATTGGATGAAGTGTCCTTGAAATGTTAATCACCGACATTAGACCGTGCGAGCTATAACATGGAATCCACTGTAACTCCCACATAGAGTTGGGAGAGTCTACTTGCCAAGGTAGAACTCCGTATCACATCATATGCTATATGTGGTTCCAGTAGCTGGCCAATTAAGGAAAACCTACGGGGGCACATAGTTAGGAACTAGAAGTTGCTACTAGAGACTACCCATTTGAGGCTCCACCTCCAAGTTCACTTGGTGCTAAGTTAAATCCCAACAGAATAGTCATTTTCATAAATTCATCATCATCCATGGAAATGTATAATTCAATAACTGATCCAAGCTAAAACAACATAAAGTAGCTTATTAAATCTTGAATCAAGTTTAAGTGAGAAAACCTTTCACCAAACCATGATCCCTTAACATGTGATAAAACCTTTCACAATTCATTGATGCTCAACCTAAATCATAAATCGTTCCTTTTCATAAATCATGCATAACTTCATAAAAACATCATTCACTGATGCATACCTTTTCTTCAAATTCATGCAAATTAGGGTTAACAGTCAAAATCATGATCAATATATGGAGTCACATGGAATTAATTGCAAAACATGTAATAAAATCTAAATAATCATAATATGATCAAAATCAATCAATTGAATCCATACAAATAGAACCAATGAGGAATTGAATGAAAACCTAACCAATTGAATTTGAATTGGAGAATTGAATAATTGGAGAATCTTTGGGGACTCAATGGGTGAATGGAACCCATTGATGAACTCCCAACATACCTTGATTGAAGCCCTAGAATCAATGGTGAACAAGGAGACTTGATCTTGAAGATCCCTAGATTCTTCTTCCTTGATCTAGAGAGAAGATTTTTTGAGAGAACTTTAGGGAGAATATAGGAGTTTGATTGAATGAGGGAGTTGGGGGAATTTCTACGGGTAAAGGGTAATTATAGGGCTTATATTTAGGGTAACAATGACGTAGCAAAGTCATTAAGTGCATTGAAAAAGACCCAAATACCTTTTAAAAAATGCTAAACTAATCTACGGGTCCGACCTACGGTTCGTCCTAGTTGACCGTAAAACCAACTTTAGAAACCCAAATATTCAATCATTTCCCACGAGACCATTCTACGGCCCGTTGAATCTTCTACTGTCCGTAGAACCCATTCGTTAACTCAACTTTCACTTTAAAAATTCACTAATTTTGGAACCTTTCTACGGGACCTTCCTACGGTCCGTAGAAAAAATGACGGCCCATCAAACCCTTTCGTAGGACTGAGGTTCTAAATGAAATCTCTGAATCAATCTATGGGTGCCATCTACGGTTTGTCCTGTCAAGTCGTAGGTCAAAACTTCAGAAACTTATTTTTCCAAAACTTAACCCAACTTCTACGATTTCCCTTCTACAACCCGTAGGACATTACTGTTGACAGTCAATTTCTTCATTTTTCTTTCCTTTTTGAGTTTCCAATTTCCGGGGTATTATAATAACTACTCCTTGGGAATACTCGTCCTTGAATGAGACTCAAGATATCATGAATATAGTGAGAGAGAAACTAACAACCCAACATAAATGCAATGCACATAAACATGGAGAATCACTCCAAGCTAGATCATAACATCAAAAATCAAGCTTTCATGAACATGCATGCATATGGAAACATGAAAATGACTAAAACACATGAATCCGAAAGAATAAACCTTGAGGAACTAATACCTCAAGCTAGGGTAGGAGCGGAGGGAAAGAGATGAGGATACTGGGACATCATATTGGCTTCGGCCTCCCAAGTAGCACCCTTAACTAATTGATTCCTCAAATGAACCTTCACAGAAGCAACTTCTTTGTTTCTTAACTTTTAGACTTGTCGGTCTACAATCTCAACCGAAACTTCTTTATTAGAAAGAATTTCTTTAACTCCCAAACTGTAACACCCCAGATTCTGAAAGGACTAAAATACAGATTTGCAGAAGTGCAGGTGCCACTGACGGAGGCCACCTACTGACCGTAGATGGGACCACGGTCCGTGGACCAGGTCTGTGGTTAAGACTCCCCAGTACCCCAGGAAAATTCAGCTAAGTCCAAAACCATGCCAGGACCTACAGCCCGCAGGTGGGACCCCGATCCGTGGTTAAGACTCCCCATAACCTATCCTCAGAAGCCGAGCGACGGTTGACCAGGACGGAGCATAGGTGGGACCACAGTTCGTGGACCAGGTCCATTGATTGGTCTCGACAACTTTTAAGTCAGGGTCGTTTTGGTCTTTTCCTTATGCATTGGACACATAAACTATGTCATTTAACCCCTAAACTACATCGTTTTGGTCAGGTTTAGCCTAGTAACTTAATCAGACTTTACCCTAAGTGATTCATTTACCAAAACACTCAGAAAAACTTAGAGCAAAAAGAAGAAAGAGTCGACCAAAGCCCTCTCCAAGAATCCAACAAGGTTTCCTCCAGTTTCAACCCCAAAATCGAACGATTTCTCCATTTAATTCATTACCAGGTATGTGGGATTTCACTAGTGGGTTCCTTTCACCCATTAGGTCCCTAGAATTCAGTCAGATTCTTGATTCCCTATATCATGTTTAGGCCTAGGGTTTCTAGAACGTCAGATTTTTGTTGTGATTTAGCTGTTAGATCATTCCTAATCATATTATCACGGTTTTGAGAAATTTTTGCTCATATTCTTGCTTGAAACTCAGAACCCTAGTTGTGTAGATTAGTGTAGTTCATGAATTACACTTGCTAGGTTAGTTTATTTAGCTATACATGCCTTAGTTAAGAATGTTTCATCATCAGTTTATTAATGTTGCATTTTCAGTTAGCATGTCAGTATTTTGAGCTATTCAGTATTACAAAATTCAGTTATATTGTGTTACTTACATAATCAGTTGGGAGTACGCTTAATATCGAGTATAGTAAGGTCATGAGTCCACAAATTGAACTCATTTAGGGTTACATTTTAATAGAAATTGTGTCCTCAAATGCTTATTTTATCTCAATTTCTGATGAAACCCTTAAGTTTCAGGTATTTGAAGTTTGAAGGAAAACATGGACACTACGTTGCAAAAAGGAACGAAAAGGCTGAAAAAATGAAGAAATGAAAGCTTGAGGATTGCTGAGTCCACTTGGCGAGTCTCTGAAGGGTCTTACTTCGCCTTTTGTTCCAGTGTGCTGAGTCCTGAAGAAAAGGATCAAGTCAGCGGAAAAGAAGATCAGTCGGTGCATCACCGAGAATGTCCGTGAAGCAGTACCATGTCGCCTAATGACCCAGAGCACGACGATGCTGAAGGTTGGTGCAAGAAGGCGATGAACTACACCAATGGGCGAATCGCCGAGTTGATCGGCGATTCCGACTAACGACACCGAATGATCCACTGCAGCACAAATTTGTGAAAACTATAAATACTAGTTAGAGTTGTAGTTTTAAGTGGCGAACAATTATTATAATTTTCATATAAAATGGTACTTTTTGATATTTTTGCTCTAAGTTTTAGAGGGTTTTGAAGACTTGAAGATCCAAAGGGTTTCATCTTCAAGATTTGGATTTGGGTCTCTTGGATTCTTCCATTTTGGCCTGTATCAAGACTTATATCCAGTTGAATGCTAGCTCAATTTGGTATAAATTTCTATCTCTTATACATGTGTGGCTAAAAAAACCCAATTCTTGGGGTGTGATTTAGCGAATATGGGTTAAGATAATTATTGGGTCTTGCTTGCTGATAGTTTAATCGTAGTTTAATTGTGATTTCATTTAGTAGTTGTGGATGAATTTAATGAATTTGTAGTTGCAAATACAAGTTTATTTATGTGTTTTTGGCTTGCTCGAAAGAGAGGTCGTAAAACTAAAAGTACTAAATTAATGGCCAGTGGGAGTGGGTCGACGTGAGGTTCAGCTCGAGCGAGTGAATCCTAGTCTCATTCCCACACACTCAGCTCGAGAGAGTGAGTGGGTTAAGGCATAGGCTGGTCTTCATGCGGCAAGTGGGTGTCCGAGAGGAATGCATTTGAAACGGGGTAAGTTGCTCAAGAGAGAGCTTATCCCCCTTAAAGTTTAGCCTAGTCACAATTATTCTATGAATCTTCTATTGAAAGCATCTACCCAATAATCTCGCTTAACCCGTATTCCCGTCACATCCCAAGGATCCCCTCTCATTACTTAGAAATCCTTGTTTATTTTGCTGTTTTTACTTACTAGTGACAAAACCCCATTGTTAATTGACACTCTTGTGTCCCCTTTAATTTACAATGTTTTTAATTGTTAATGTCTTTAGCTACGACTAGTTAGAACTAAATTTTATTTTTCTATTAATTCTCAAAACCACTCTCTTGGGAATGATCCCTACCCTTGGTTAGGTTACTAAACTATTGTACGATTGTAGACACTTTCATCCGAAGTTGTGTCTTGATTACGCAAACATCAAAAATGGCGCCGCTGCCGGGGAGTGGTGTTATTTGGGAATTCTTAGTTAAGTAGAATTTCTATTTTTTACTTATTTTATTTTTAGTTTTGTTTTTCTCTAAGTTGTTGTATGCAGAAACCCTGAGCATGGCTGAGGGAAGTGGTGGCAAGTTAGCTAAGGCGAACCAAGAAGTCGAGGGTGACTTCAAATTAGTTGCACTGGTAACTCAGCTGAACGACTTGTCCACTAAAATCTCAAAGGTGGAAAACTAGTACAAGAGTCAGGGAAGGTACATACCCCCTCATGAGCGACTAAGTCTAGAGATAGAGAGAGAAATCGTGTTGAGGACACACTACAAATCATTCTCCGAAGGATCACCGACCAAGATCGAGTGTTAGAAGATATGAAGGAAAATATTGAAGTGTTGAATCAGATAATTAGATCTCACTCCAGATTGATCCAGCTGATCAGAACACTCATGAGTTTTGCAGTACCTCATCTCCACCCTAATGATCTATTGGGGTTACCTAGTGACACTAGGGCTGACCCCAATAATGGAGAGTGAGTAAACACTCGCGTCGAGCCACGACGTTAAATAAGGCGCTTCTTGGGAGGAAAACCAAGGTTTTAGATGCTTTAATTTGTTTTTATAAATAATGGTGTGTTAGTGCTGCAGGTTTAAAAGCTGAAGGTGTCAAAAAAAGCAGTTCGGCGTGTCGTCGACTAGGTCGGCGAGTTCGATTTGGATCGCCGTTTGAACCCTCACTTTGACTGAAGGTCCTGTAAAACTCGGTGAGCCAAATGACCACTCGACGTATGGCTGAGTGGATCGGCGAATGCGACTAACGTCGCTGAATGGGCGCGAACTGGACATTTTAAAAAGACCAAGAGTCTTAAGATTTGAAATTCTTCACTTTCACTCACTTTTAAACCTCCCAAACTCGCACCAAGGTAGTATTTTCCTTATTTTAAGCATTTTACTAGTATTTTAGTCGATTGATTTACGCTTAGAGTTGGATTTCTTTGCCGCCTAGCTTTCCAAATATGTTTTAATCTGCACAAAAGATATGGTATGTACAAATCAAAACATGCCACCCAAGAAAGCAGCAAAGGGCATTAATATAAACGAAAGGGGTTCAAATCCTCCAAAGAGAGGAAGAGAAGAACTCCCACCGGGAGACAAAGGCAAAAGGAAGAAACACATAGCAAAGAGATGAGTAGCTATTGAGACCCAAGTTGAGTGGTCTGAACTTGAAGATGATCAACCCTTGATTCACCGACATAATAGGCTCCGAGATAGACCTCAACCCACACCCACCAGAGTTTCATCAGCTGCAGCTCTTCCTGAATCAGATGTAGTGCTAGCTTAGGCACCCTAGTGACTCATGCACTCCCTATCTTTTCTCTAGCTATACTGCTGAACAGGTTAAAAGGTGAAGGGGTATGAACTACCATAGAAGAAAATCTTCTATCTATGGAGGGCATAGAAGGCAAACATCCCGATGTTATGGACACCTTCCACTACCATGAGTTCGAGCAGTTCACAAGACCTCGAGGTCCTTACATTCCTTCCTGGGTTAGGGAATTTTACACATCCTATGGTGAGTTGGTGCCTAAGAAAAATAAGATGGCAAGTGAGTTTAGACCGGTGAAGTCGGTCATGGTCAGAGGCAAGATGGTTGAGTGCCACAATGAGCATATTAACAGTGTGTTGGGTAGAATATTGCACTCGATACTTCCTTATGAGGGGTTACCAATTGTTCAGTCCCTAGATGATTTGAAGGGTTGGTTAGCTCTGATGATTTCTAACACCACCCCGAGGTGGATGGATGCAGGGGTTCCTATTGAGAATAGAGACTTGAACATTGCTCGTAGGTTCTGGTTTGGCTTCATCAGTAGCACTATCATGCCATCCCAGAACGAGTCCATATTGCATCATCCTAAGGCAGCTTGCCTTGGTTATATCATGGCCAGGAGGCTCATTGACTTGGGGCTGCTGATTTCGCAGGAGATGGCCATGAGAGCCAAACAAAAGTTGACATCTCTGCCTTTCCAGTTCTGGTCACTGAGCTGGAGTACCTTGTGACACTACGAGGGATGTTGAGGTCACCCCATCTTCCGCCACCGATATCCGACGTATTGAGGTCGAGTTCACACGAGAGGAGGTTGACAGGAGGAGAACAGCTCCAGTAGACACTTTTCCAGAGGTCAATGTTGACTCATTACCAGCAGAGGCATCTTCGCCTACTCTGGTTTCTGAGCCTTCAGGTACATCCACCCCTTCCTCTTCATCTCAGGCCCCAGGTGTTTCATCATCCTCCTAGCCTGCCAGGATTACTTAGGCCATGATCATGAAGATGGGGCGTTTAGCCCAATCAGCTGATACACGAGCAACCCGACTCAAGAGGTTCGTTCCAGGGATGACCGTGAGGGCTAGATTTGCTGCACTTTCCCCACTTCAGACTTTTGTTGATGCTTTAACAGTGAGAGTCATAGCTTGTGAAAGCAGACAAGGGAAGTCTTCTGAGGTTTCGGCTTTAAAAGCCGAAGTAGCAGATCTGAGGAAGGATGTAGACTATCTAAAGTCTACCAACTTCAGTTCATTAATAGAGAGGGTAGATGACCTGGACGCTCCCGAGACCTCAGGGATCCCTCCCCCTACAGTTGGAAATGTGCAGAGGGGTGGCACAACAAATGATGATTCAGATGCAGGGACATATGAGGATCTACTAGTAGCACTTGAGGAGGAGATGGTAGAGAGCCGAGAAGGGAGCATATTCAGAGATTTTCCAGATTTTGTAGGGATAGTTGTGCATCCGGCGATCCAGATACTGTTGACTGAGATGTCCACAAAAACTCCTAGCATACCTAACACTGTTATTCCTCTTGAGGCTACTCCGGGCACTGATGCCCATATTCAAATTGCTACTTCAGGAACTGAGACCCCGACAGGTGGAGAGACTGCATAGACAAGACTTTTCCTTACCTCTTTCTCTGTCTCATATGCTTTTACTTTTGGATACTCTTATTTGCATTTGAGGACAAATGTTTTTATTTGTGGTGGGGTGAGGCTCACACCTTTTGTGTGCCTTTTGTTTGTGTTTCATGTGTATATTTGGGCTGTTCTGTTTAAAATTGTGTTAATAATGCTTTTCTGTGGATGTTTGAGCTTGTGACTCCTTTTAATTTTTTAAATTGCAAAATGATTTTGACCCTTTCGATTTTTTTTGAATTTTTTGTACATTTTTGCCACCATTTATATGCTGTTGAATGTGGCTGTTCCTTGGCAAAGTTGAGTCTCGGTTTCGATCAATACAGATGACTTAAATATTGCTTACAATCGAACGAACATGAATGTACGGCTACGATGAGGCCAAATGAATTTGTATAGACAATATGTGAACTCTTTGCATCTCGTTTCGACTAGCCAATGATCGAATCAAGTCTCTTATGATGATCGTTGCACATTAGCGAAAGTGTGGAGG
>NW_006238938.1:1380730-1399786 GCF_000226075.1 Solanum tuberosum | reverse complement strand
GATGCCTTGTGTGATAAGCTTACTTGGAACCATGCATGACAACACCTAGAATTTGCCCTGTTGGTCCGGTTGACTAAGTAAGACTTTCTCTTGATATGATCTTAGGCAACTTCGAAGAGTGTGAACTAATTTGACATATACCTCTTTTGTGACCTACCTTTTGAGCATGTGATTTTACCTTAAACACCCTTTGAGCCTTACCCTTCTTTGGAAGAAACTTGGTGAAAACTAGACCTTTCTTAATCCATTACCTATAATCCTCTTGAACTGTGGTTAATTGAATAGCCAACTTAGGTGTGGTGAAAAAGAAAAGGGAAAGTCAAGAAGTGCAAGGAAAGTCTCCTTTAACCCATGGTGTTGAGAAAATGGAACCCTTCCATATAAAAAAAAAGAGAAAGAGAAAAAGAGAAGAAAAGTAAAAAAAAGAAAAAAAAAGGGAAAGTTATGGAATAAAGTACCAAAGAAATAGGGTTCCGAACAATCCATGGGAAGCAAATAATAGGATGACCTATGATGCACTAATGAAAATGATGAAGGAAAAAAGAAAGGAAGTGTTGAGAGCACCACATTTCAGGAGGATAAAAGTCATTGAGCCTAAATGACCATACCTTTAAACTCAGCCCCATTACAAGCCTTGTTAAAACCTTTGTGATCTTGAGAAAGTCGAAACAAATGTTGATTGGAAAATACAGGCAAACCTATGGGTGAAAACATGCATTGTGTTCATCTTTGTGGGTGTGAGTGTTGTATCTGAGTCCTGAACTTTAAATTAATTATACCTTTGCGTGTGAATGTGGAATCATCATTTGTGTGAGGGCATTCGAACGCTTTTGTTGTGCTTGAACTTGCATTTGAAGCAAGTATTACGAGCTTGAGAATCTTTGGTAATGTTGTGTCACAAACTTGAATCTTTGAGTACACAATTGATCCTCACTGTTTGAGACATCCTTGTTGAACTGCTGAACTTGTAGTTTTACTTGAGGATAAGTAAAAGTTTAAGTTGGGGGGTGTTGATGAGTCCATAAATTGGACTCATTTAGGGCTATATTTTAATAGAAATTGTGTCCTCAAATGCTTATTTTATCTCAATATCTGATAAAAACCCTAAAGTTTCAGGTATTTGAAGTTTGAAGGAAAGCATGCACACTACGTTGCCAAAAGGAATGAAAAGGCTGAAAAGAATGAAGAAATGAAGGCCTGAGGATCGCTGAGTCCACTTGGCGAGTCGCCGAAGGGTCTTACTTCGTCTTTTGTTCCAGTGTGCTGAGCCCTGAAGGAAAGGATCAAGTCGACGAAAAAAGGGAACAGTCAGAGCATCGCCGAGAAGTTTCGTGAAGCAGTACTATGTCGCCCAATGACCCAGAGCACGACGATGTTGAAGGCTAGTGCAAGAAGGGTGAATTGTCGAGTTGATCGGCGATTTCGACTAACAACACCGAATGATCCGCTGCAGCACAAATCTTTGAAAACTATAAATACTAGTTAGAGTTGTAGTTTTAAGTGTCGAACACTTATTATAATTTTCATATAGAATAGTACTTTTTTGTATATTTTTTTCTCTAAGTTTGAGAGGGTTTTGAAGACTTGAAGATCCAAAGGGTTTCATCTTCAAGATTTTGGATTTGGGTCTCTTGGATTCTTCAATTTTGGCCTGTATCAAGACTTAAATCTTCATACCCAGTTGAATGCGAGCTCAATTTGGTATAAATTTCTATCTCTTATACATATGTGGCTAAAAAACCCCAATTCTTAGGGTGTGATTTAGCAAATATTGGTTAAGATAATTATTGGGTCTTGCTTGCTGATAGTTTAATCATAGTTTAATTGTGATTTCATTTATTAGTTGTGGATGAATTTAATGAATTTGAGGTTGCAAATACAAGTTTATTTGTGTGTTTTCGGCTTGTTCGAGAGAGAAGTGGTAAAACTAAAACTACTAAATTGATGGTCGGTGGGAGTGGGTCGACATGAGGTTCAGCTCGAGAGTGTGATTTCTAGTCTCATTCCCACACACTCAGCTCGAGAGAGTGAGTGGGTTAAGGCGTAGGCTGGTCTTCATGTGGCAAGTAGGTGTCTGAGAGGAACACATTTGAAACAGGGTAAGTTGCTTGGGAGAGAGCTTATCGCCCAAAAAGTTTAGCCTCGTCACAATTATTCTCTGAATCTTCTATTGAAAGCAGGTACCCAATAATCTAGCTTAACCCGTATTCCTGTCGCATCCCAAGGATCCCCTCTTATTACTTAGAAATCCTTGTTTATTTTGTTGTTTTTACTTACTAGTGACAAAACCCCATTGTTAATTGACACTCTTGTGTCCTCCTTTAATTTACAATGTTTTTAATCGTTAATGTCTTTAGCTATGACTAGTTAGAACTAAATTTTATTCTTCTATTAATTCTCAAAACCACTCTTTTGGGAACGATCCTAACCCTTGGTTGGGTTACTAAAATATTGTACGATCGTAGACACTTGCATCAGAAGTTGTGTCTTGATTACGCAAACATCATAAGGGTCAGTCATCCTCATAGTCCCAGAACTACGTGCCCCTGCAGGATAAGTCTTCTCTATGGGCAACATATTTAGTAATCACGCCAGTCATGCCTTTATACCCTTGGCAAGGTTTATTGGGTCCTCTTGATGGGGCGATACATCGGACTACACAGATAGCTCTCCTGGCTTTATATCGGTTAACAATAGCTCCCACAATCAAATCCTAGTGCATTGACTAGGTTATCAGTTACATTTCAGTATTCAGTCTCAACACGTTATGTTCTTGGTCATTGCATTCAGTTAGTTTAGTATTTAGTATTTACATCCTGTTCAGATTATGTCATTTATCTTATTTCTTTGTTTAGTTATGTTTATATTGTTCAGCTTTATCCTACCCTCCATGCTCAGTACCTTTCAAGTACTGACACATATTCTTAGCAACATCTTCTCGTGATGTAGGTTTAGGTCGTCAGCATTCAGATCACGCATAGGTCGGTTCCCGATCTCCGGTTCAACAATATCAGTAATGAGTCCTCATTCTTCGAGGATGATTTACATGTCTTTTCTTCAGTCATTCCTATTTTAGTTTCAGTTTTTCTAGAGTTAGCTGGGGGATGCCCCAACATCTCTAGTCAGTTAGACGTTTTCATTCAAACATAGTTAGATTCAGTTTTAGTTTGAGTTTGATCTTTCAGTTGTTATTCAACTCTCAATTTTTATATATCCAGACTTATATTGGGTATTCCCTTTCATTTTAGTTTATGTCATGTTTTAAGCTTCCGCACAATATTTCTACTTTCAGTTATCTTAGTATGCTCATGATATGCTAGTAGGGTTAACTTGGGGTCACTTGTGATCCTATGTCCCATGTCCAAGTCCTCGGGGTAGACTCAGGGTGTGAAAAACTTGGTATCAGAGCACTAGGTTCAAGAGTCCTAGGATGTCTAAAAAGCCGCACTAAGTAGAATCACTTTCATGAGTGTGAAGCGCGCCACACCTATGAGGGGGAGGCTATGAAGTGTTTTAGGAAAAACTCTACTTTCTTGTTATTCTTATCGTGCGTGGGTGTGATCTTCTTTATAACTCGACGTTATGCGTTTCTAGATCATGCCTCCTCGTAGAGTTTACCCAAGGAATGCTAATGCACGCAATGCTAACGCAATTCCTCCAGTCCCAGATCATGAGGTTTTGAATGCAGAGTTTCGGAATGCTAGCACGCTTTTGGCTAAGAGTGTAGCCAACCAGAACAATCAGCAGGTTCCAGTTCTTGCAAGTACTAGTGGTGGATCAGTTGCAAAAAGGGTTCGAGATTCTGTTGGATGAATCGGCCAGAGTTTCTAGGGTCGCAAGTTGGTGAAGATCCCCAAAACTTTATTGATAAGGTCAAGAAGATCTTTGGAATGATGCAAGTAACGGTGAATGATATGGTAGAGTTGGCGTCCTACCATCTTAAGGATGTGGCTCACATATGGTTCACACAGTGGAAAGAAAACATGGGTGAGAATACAATTCATGTGACTTGGGAGTGTTTTACTGGAGCTTTTCTAGACAGATTGTTCTTAAGAGAGTTGAGGGAGGGTAAGGCTCCGGAATTCATGAATTTAAGACAAGGTTCCATGACAGTCCAAGAGTGCGGACTTAAGTTCACCCAGCTCTCCTGGTATGCTCTACATATGGTTGCTGATCCCAGGGCACAGATAAGTAAGTTTCTATTTGGGGTGTCTGACTTGGTGAAAACAGAGTGCAGAAATGCGATGTTGTTGGAGGATATGAACATCTCTAGGCTTATGACTCATGCTCAGCAAGTTGAAGGAGATAAGCTTAGGGAACAGGCTAAGGACAACAAGAAGGAGAGGACAGGCAACTATGAGTACTCTCAGCAGAAATCGGGTGGTGGAAATCCCTCACAGTTTCAGAAAAAGTTTACAGCCACATCACCTTCTTCAGCGAGTGTTCCATCCTCCAGGTTTTGACATTATCAGAACGGCAGGGCTTCAGGCTCTAAGTCTCAGGGGAGTGTTTCAGTTACTAGGACCTACCCAACTTGTCCAAAGTGTGGTAAAAACCATCCGGGCGAGTGTCTTGCAGGGAAGGATGGATGTTTTAGGTGTGGTCAGACTGGTCACAGATTGAGGGATTGCCCTTCTTCTAAGTAGGGACAAAGAGGTAACAATAGTAGGGCCTAGTCTACAGTTTCAACATCAACAACATGTTGCCCAACTCAGTAGGGTATTACATCTGGTACAAGTGGCGGTTAGCGGTTGAACAGGTTGTATGCTCTCCAGGATCATGAAGATTTTCCTGATGTGGTTATTGGTACGTTGTGAGTCTTTCATTTAGATGTTTATGCTTTTTTAGATCCAGGGGTTACTCTTTCCTTTGTAACTCCTTAGATAGCAGTAAACTTCGGTGTTAGTCCAGAAACTCTTTCAGAACCTTTCTCAGTCGCTACTTTAGTTGGTGACCCAATCATAGCTAGACGGGTATACACAAATTTCCTTATCACAGTTTCTCAGAATGTCACCTCAGCAGATCTTGTAGAGTTAGAAATGGTAGACTTCGATGTCATTCTAGGCATGGATTGGTTACATTCCTTTTATGCCTCAGTCGATTGTAGAATTAGGATAATTTATTTTCAATTTCTAGACGAGCCAATCTTAGAATGGAAGGGTAGTTGCTCAATGCCTATGGGTCGATTCATTTCTTACCTTAAGGCCAGAAGGATGATCTCTAAGGGGTATCTCTATCATATAGTTATGGTTAAGGATTCAAGCCTCGAAACCTCAACTCTTGAGTCAGTTCCAGTAGTTAATGAGTTCCTAGAAGTGTTTCCAGAAGATTTTTCCGGAGTTCCTCCCGAAAGGGAAATCGACTTTGAAATTGATCTCCTTCCAGATACCCAGCCTATCTCTATTCCTCCTTACAAAATGGCTCCACCTGAGCTTAAGGAAGAATGAAAGAGCAGTTGTAAGACCTTCTAGATAAGAGCTTAATTAGACCTAGTATATCCCCATGGGGTGCTCTCTCAGGATGTGCATTGACTATCGGCAGTTGAACAAAGTCACTCACAATCAAGAATAAGTATCCTATCCCCAGGATTGATGACTTGTTTGACCAACTTCAGGGTGCTAGTCATTTTTCAAAGATAGACCTCAGATTCGGTTATCATCTGCTCAAAGTCAGAGATAATGACATTCCGAAAACAGCCTTCAGAACTTGGTATGGTCATTATGAATTTGTAGTTATGTCATTTGGACTAACCAATGCTCCTGTAGCTTTCATGGATTTGATGAACAGAGTGTTCAAGCAGTATTTGGACTTGTTCATTATCGCCTTTATCGATGATATTCTCATTTACTCTAGGAATGAGGATGAACATATGACTCATTTGAGGGTTGTCCTACAAACTCTCAAAGATCACCAGTTATTCGCTAAATTTAGCAAATGTGAGTTTTGGTTGCAATCAGTTGCATTCCTTGGGCATATTGTGTCTAGCGAAGGGATCTGAGTGGATTCTCAGAAAATAGAAGCAGTGAAACAATGGCCCAGACCTACCTCTCCTACAGATATACGAAGTCTTTTGGGTTTAGTGGGTTATTACGAAAGGTTTGTGGAATGATTTTCATTCATAGCTTCTCCATTGACTAAGTTTACTCAGAAAAAGGTTAAGTTTCAGTAGTCAGATGAGTGTGAGAAGAGCTTTGCAGAACTGAAAACTAGGTTGACTACAACTCCTGTTTTGACTCTACCAGAGGGGTCAAACAGTTATGTGATCTATTGTGATGCATCCAGAGTTAGCCTAGGTTGTGTGTTGATGCAGCGAGGTAAGGTTATAGCTTATGCTTCTAGACAACTTAAGGTGCATGAGAAGAACTATCCAACTCATGACCTCGAGCTTGCAGCAGTAGTATTTTCCCTAAAGATTTGGAGACATTACTGTATGGTGTCCACGTAGATGTGTTCGCAGACCATAAGAGCCTTCAGTATGTATTCACCCAGAAAGAGTTGAATATTCGCCAAAGGAGATGACTTGAATTCCTCAAGGACTATGATATGAATGTGATTTACCATCCTGGTAAGGCCAATGTAGTAGCTGATGCTCTTAGTAGACTATCTATGGGTAGTGTAGCACATCTTAAGGAAGAAATGAAGGAATTAGCAAAAGATGTTCATCGACTTGATTGCTTAGGAGTTTGCCTTATGAGCATATCAGATGGTGATGTAACAGTTAAGAATAGGTGAGAATCTTCATTGGTAGTGGGGGTTAAGAAAAAACAAGACAATGATCCTATTATGCTTCAATTGAAGGGTGCACTTCATCAACAGAAAGTTGTGGTTTTCTCGCAATGGGGAGATGGTGTGCTTCATTACCAGGGTCGTTTATGTGTTCCTAAGCTGGGTGAGTTGAGACAGCAGATCCTTATAGAAGCCCATAACTCCAAGTATTCTATTCATCCAGGTGCCACTAAGATGTACCGTGATCTGCGTGAAGTCTTTTGGTGGAATGGCATGAAAAAGGGTATAACAGACTTTGTGGCTAAGTGCCCTAATTGTTAGCAGGTGAAGGTAGAACATCAGAAACCAAGAGGTATGACACAAGAGATCAACATTCCTACATGGAAGTGGGAAGTGATAAACATGGACTTCATTACAATTTTACCTCGTACTCGCTGATAGCATGACTCCATTTGGGTTATAGTAGACAGAGTTACTAAGTCCGCTCACATTTTGGCTGTTAAGACTACAAATTCGGCGGAGGACTATGCCAAGATTTACATTAATGAGATTGTCAGGTTGCATGGGGGTCCTTTGTCTATCATCTCGAATAGAGGTCCTTAGTTTACCTCTCATTTCTGGAAGTCATTTTAGAAAGGTCTTGGTACTCAGGTTAACCTCAGCACAACATTTCATCCATAGAAGGATTGTCATGCAGAACATACCATTCAGACCTTAGCAGACATGTTGAGAGCATGCGTGATCAAATTCAAGGGTAGTTGGGATGATCACCTTCCTCTTAAATAGTTCGCCTACAATAATAGCTTCAGATGGCCCCTTATGAGACATTATATGGGCGTAGATGTAGATCTCCAGTTGGTTGGTTTGAAGTAGGTGAAGAAGCCTTGATAGGACCATATCAGTTCATGATTCTATGGAAAATGTTCAACTCATCAAAGCTAGACTTAAGACAGCCCAGAGACGCCAGAAGTCCTATGTAGATGTAAGGAGAAGGGACTTGGAGTTCCAAATTGAAGATTGGGTTTTCCTGAAAGTGTCACCTATGAAGGGGGTGATGAGATTTGGCAAGAATGGGAAGATCAGTCCTAGATATGTAGGCCCTTACAAGATTTTGAAAAGAGTTGGTAAAGTGGCCTATGAGTTAGAGTTACCAGTAGAACTAGCAACAGTCCATCTGGTCTTTCACATTTTGTTGTTGAAGAAGTGTGTGGGTGATCCAACATCTATTGTACCATTGGAAAGTGTGGCTGTGAAGGATAGCCTCACCTATGAGGATATGCTAGTTGAGATTCTTGATCGTCAGGTTCGAAGGTTGAGAAACAAAGAAGTCGCTTTAGTGAGAGTTTTGTGGAGGAGTCAGTCTGTAGAGGGAGCTACTTGGGAAGCAGATGAAGGCCAAGTATCCTCATCTCTTCCCTTCCGATTCCATTCCAACTTTAGGTAATAGTTCCTCCCCAGTATTTCATTTACTCATGCATAAATTCAGTCTTAGCATTTTTTTCCTTTAGTTATACTTGCATTTTTCAGCGTATTTGCATGTTCCTGGAACTTAGTTCAGATTTTGGTTTGCAGTACTTAGTGGTAGAGTTTGTAGCTCTTTCCCTCTATTTTCAGCTAGTTTTGTCTTCATTTGTGGACGAATGTTCCCAAGGGGGAGACAATGTAACACCCTAGATTCTAAAAGGACAAAGATGATGATTTCCAGAAGTGGAGGTTCCACCGACGGAGGTGACCTACGGAATGTAGGAGGGACCACGGTCCATGGTTCAGACTCCCCAGAACCCCAAGAAAATTCAGCTAAATCCAGAACCACGCCAGGACCTACGGATTGTAGGTGGGACCATGGTTCGTGGACCAGGTCCGTGGTTCAGACTCCCAGAACCCCAGGAAAATTAAGCTAAGTCCAGAACCACACCAGGACCTACGGATCGTAGGTAGGACCACAGTCCATGGTTAGACTATACATAACCCATCCTCTGAAGTCGAACGATGGCTGACCAGGATAGACCATAGGTGGGACCACGGTCCATGGACCAGGTCCGTCGAATGGTCCCGACAGCTTTTAGTTAGGGTCATTTTGGTATTTTCCTTCTGCGTTGGAAACCTAAACTACGTCGTTTTGGTCAGTTTTAGCCTAGTAACTTAATCAGACTTTACCCTAAGCGATTCATTCACCAAAAAACTTAGAACAACATAGAGAAAAAAAAGAGAAAGAGTCGACCAAAGTCCTCTCCAAGAACGCAACAAGGTTTTCTCCAGTTCCATTCCCGAAATAGAAAGATTTCTCTTTGAAATTCGTTACCAGGTATGTGAGATTTCACTAGTGGGTTCCTTTCACCCATTAGGTCCCTAGAATTCAGTTAGATTCTTGATTCCCTATATCATGTTTAGACCTAGGGTTTCTAGAACTTCAGATTTTTGTTGTGATTTAGCTGTTAGATCAATCCTAATCATATTATCACGTTTTTGAGAAATTGTTGCTCAACTTCTTGCATGAAACTCACAACCCTAGTTGTATAGATTTGTTTAGTTCATGAATTACACTTGCTTGGTTAGTTTATTCAGATATACATGCCTCAGTTAAGAATGTTTGATTATCAGTATATTAATGCTACATTTTCAGTTAACATGTCAGTATTTTGAGCTATTCAGTATTACAGAATTCAGTTATAATGTGTTACTTACATAATCAGTTGGGAGTAGGCTTAATACCGAGTGGACTAAGGGTCAGTCACCCTCATAGTCCCAGAACTACGTGCCCCTGTAGGATAAGTCCCCTCTGTAGGCAACATATTTAGTGATCACGCCAATCATGCCTTTATACCCTTGGCAAGGTATATTGGGTCCTCTATATGGGGCTATACATCAGATTCCACGGATAGCTCTCGTGGTTTTATGTCGGTTAACAGTAGCTCCCAAAATCAGATTCTAGTGCATTGACCAGGTTATCAGTTACAGTTCAGTATTCAGTCTCAGCATGTCATGTACTTGGTCATTGCATTCAGTTAGTTTAGTATGCAGTATAGTTCAGTATTTACATCATGTTCAAATTACGTCATTTCTCTTATTTCTTTGTTCAGTTATGTATATATTGTTCAACTTTAGTTTATCCTCCATGCTCAGTACCTTTCAAGTACTGACGCATACTCTGTGCTACATCTTCTTGTGATGTAGGTTCAGGTCCTCAGCATTTCTATCACGCATATATCGGTTCCCAATCTCCAGTTCAACAGTATCAGTGGTGAGTCCTCATTCTTCGAGGACGATTTACCTGTCTTTTATTCAGTCATTCATGTTTTAGTTTCAGCTTTGCTAGAGTTAGCTGGGGGCATGTCCTAGAATCTCTAGTCAGTTAGAGGCTTTCATTCAGACATAGTTAGATTCCGTTTTAGTTTGAGTTTGATCTTTCAGTTGTTATTGAACTCTCAGTTTTTATATATTCAGACTTAGAATGGGTATTCCCCATCATTTTAGTTTATGTCATGTTTTAAGCTTCCGCACAGTATTTCTACTTTCAGTTATCTTAGTATGCTCATGATATGCCAACAGGGTTAGCTTGGGGTCACTTGTGATCCTAAGTCCCGTTTCCACATCCTGGGGGTTGCCTCGGGGTGTGACATAAACCTTCTAAAGGAATAATAGATGTCAGATCTTCAACAAAAAAATTCAACAAAGAGACATGGAATATCGGATGTACCAATACCAAGTCATTAGGCCACTTAAGTTCATAACCAAACCTTTCCAATGCGCCTCAAAATCTAATATGAGCCCACATACCGGGGACTAAGCTTCTCTTTATTTCCATACCTCATGACACCCTTCATGGGTGAAATTTTCAATTAGACCCAATCATTAACATCAAATTATAGTTCTCTTCTTCTAACATTGGAATAAGACTTTTGTCGATTTTGAGCCGTTTTCAACATCTCACGAATAAGTCAAACCTTTTCTATAGCCACATGCACTAACTTGGCCCCTATCAAACCAACCTCACCAACTTCAAACCAACCAATAGTATACCTACACCTCCTACCATAAAGAGCCTTAAATGGTGCCGTCCCAATGCTAGAATGATATCAATTGTTATAAGTAAACTCAATCAAAGGAAAATGATCATCCAAACTTCCTTTGAAGTCAATTACACAAGCTCTCAACATATCCTTTAAAGTTTGAATAGTATGCTCGACTTGTCCATCAGCCCGAGGATGAAAAGTCATGCTAAGTTTCACTTGATTATCGAGACCTTTCTGTAACAACTTCCAAAACTGAGATGTAAATTAAGTACCTCGATTGGAGATAATGGACAAAGACACTATACAACCTTACCATTTCTCTAATATAAAGCTTGTCATAATCCTTTGATAAGAATCATGAGGTCTTAACCGGAAGAAAGTGAGCCAATTTCGTCATTCGGTCCACAGTAACCCAAATCGAGTCAAACTATCGACGGGTGCGAGGTAAACCCATAATGAAGTCTATATTCAAATCTTCCCACTTTCATGTAAGAATGCTAATGTCTTGAGCCAAACCACCCGACTTCTGATGCTCAACTCTTAATTGTTGACAATTGGAATATTTAGACACAAATTTTGCAATATCCCTCTTCATCCCATTCCACCAATAGACCTCCCGCAAATCACGGTACACTTGTTGGCTCCCTGGTAAATAGAATACCGAGAACTAAGGGCTTCCACCAAAATATTATTTCTCAACCCATCAGCATTTGGAACACATAACCGACATTGATATCTAAGGACACCATCTTCCCCTTGGGAGAAAGCCTCAATGTTTTTTTTCCGAAAATTGACTTCTTCAAGTCAACCAACAAAAATCAATATCTTTCTTGGCTTTCACATTTGATACTAA
Source organism: Solanum tuberosum (assembly GCF_000226075.1). NCBI lineage: Eukaryota > Viridiplantae > Streptophyta > Magnoliopsida > Solanales > Solanaceae > Solanum > Solanum tuberosum. Next base: position 1,388,194 of record NW_006238938.1, on the reverse strand, counting down.
TGACGATTCCAAACCATTATGGACCACCTTGATTGGAATCAACCAATCGAACACCCAATTAGGCCAATCTTTGAACATCACGACCTAACTCCTTATTATTATCCTCAACATGATCAACACTACCCATTGATAGTCGACTAAGAGCATCCACCACTATATTCATTTTTCTGGGATGATAGAGGACACTCATGTCATAGTCTTTTAGCAACTCAAGCCACCTTCTTTGGCAAAGATTCAAATCCTTTTGGGTAAATACATATTTCAAAATTTTATGGTAGATAAACACATTTACATGAACACCATACAAGTAATATCTCCAAATAATTAGGGCAAACACCACCACCGCTAACTCCAAATCATGAGTCGGATAATTCTTTTCATGCACTTTCAATTGCCTCGAAGCATATGCAATGACTTTCCCATGTTGCATCAAAAAACAACCAAGACCAACCTGTGAAGCATCACAATAAACCACAAAACCATCCGATCCTTCGGGTAGTGTCAAAATAGGGGCCAAAGTGAGTCTACTTAACTCTTGGAAACTCTTCTCACAAGCTTCTGACCATAGGAATTTTACCTTTTTTTGAGTCAATGTTGTCAAAGGCAAAGTAATAGAGGAAAACGCTTCCATGAATCTTTTATAATAACCAATCAAACCCAAGAAACTTTGTATATCAGAAGTAGACAAAGGTCTAGGCTAATTCTTAACCACCTTAGTTTTCTGATGATCGACTTGATGCCTTCACCGGAGATAATATGGCTAATGAAAGCAACATACCTTAACAAAAACTCACACTTGTTAAATATAGCATACAATTCAAGATCCTTGAGAATTTTTAACACAATTCTCAAGTGCTCAACATGCTCATCTTCACTCCGAGAATAAATTAAGATATCATCGATAAACACAATTACAAACATATCAAGGTATTGCTTGAATACCCTATTCATCAAATCCATAAATACCATCGGGGCATTAGTCAAACCAAAGGACATTACCAAAAACTCGTAATGACCATACCGAGTTCAAAGAGCCATCTTTGGAATGTCACTTTATTTCACCCTCAATTGGTGATAACCCGACCAGAGGTCAATCTTAGAGAAGTAACTCAATCCTTGGAGTTGATCAAACAAAATATCAATCCTTGGAAGAGGATCCTTATTATTAATAGTAACGTTTTTCAATTGCCAATAGTCAATACACATTCAGAGAGAGCCATCCTTATTTCAAACAAACAAGACCGGATCACTCGATGGTGAGAAATTCGATCTAATGAAACCCTTATCCAACAAAACCTTCAATTTGTACTTTAACTCGTTACGTTCTGCCATGACGATACAATTAGAAGGAATAGAGATAGGTTGTGTATCCGGGAGAAGGTCAATCTTGAAGTCTATTTCTCTTTTAGGAGGAATACCGGGATGATCGTCGAAAAACACTTCCAGAAACTCATTTACAATCCGAACTGACTCAAGAATAGGGGTCTCAGAATCTATATACCTAATCCAAACAAGATGATAAATGCAACCCTTAGAAATCATTTCCTAGTCTTTAGACAAGAAACAAATTGACCCTTAGGCATAAAATATCCCCCTTCCTATGACATGATAGGTTCGTTCTAAACCTTGAATGTGATCAATTGGGATCAATGGAAGCATAGCATGCATGAAGCCAATACATATCAAGAATGACATCAAAATCTAACATATCAAGCTCTACAACATCAACATGAGTGACTCCATCAGAAACGTAAGTAGGATAATTTCTACAGACTCACTTTGCAATAATAACATTACCCACGAGAGTAGAAACATGAAAGGGATTAGAAAGGATTTTGGGACCAACATCAAAGTTCATGGCCACATGAGGAGTAACGAAAGATAAGGTAGCCCCCGGATCAAGTAAATCATAAACATCAAGGTGAAAGACTTTCAACATACCGGTCACCACATCCGAAGAACCCTCATTATCCTGTCGAGTCAGAAGAGCATAAAATCTATTTTTCTTTTGAGCACCTGAACCAAAACCACTAGGCTGAACTTTCCTACCATCCTTACCCTTTCTAGTTTGAAAAGGAAAATCTTTTACCTTGTGTCAACTGTTATCACAACCAAAGCATCTATCCGTACCGACTAAACACTTTCCCGAGTAACTCTTACCACACCTTGGGAAAGTAAGGATAGAAAACCCATTACTACCACATCCTTGAGGTGTAGAGTTAGACACTATATCTTTGTGGAACTTAGGAGTTGGTTTACTAGAACCTTCATGGGAAAACTTTTGCTGGAATGAAGGATGCCCATGTCCACCGGACCTAGAATGTGAAAAGTCACCATCACTGGTCCTTGCCCTCTTGGACTCTTTTGCCTTTTCCTTAAGCTTTTCCTCCTCAATTTGTTGGGCATGTACCATCAAACAAGAGATATCCATTTCCTTGATGAACATGGTGGTACGACCCTTATTGACGACCAAGTCGGACATATATAACAAAAACTTACTCATCCTTTCCCTAGATTCGGCAACCATAGTTGGAGTATACTTATATAATTAAGTGAAATTCAAAGCATACTCCTTCACACTGAAATTATCTTGACAAACTTTGATGAATTCAAGAACTTTGGCTTCTTTGATTTCAAGAGGACATAAATGATCAAGAAAAGCTCCCTTGAATTTCTTCCAAACAAGAGGACCCAGATCAATAGCCCTCTCACTCTCCCATTGTTCAAATCACACTTGAGCAACACCCTTGAGTTGATAAGAGGCCAACTCCGCATTTTCAATCATAGTCAATCCTATCATGCCTTATATTTTGTAAACCTCATCAATGAACTCTTAAGGATCCTCATCAACCTTTGAACCATGAAATTCCAGAGGACTCATCCGAGTAAATTCCTTTATCCTTGCCACCGCCATACCCATATTTGGGTTCACGAGAGAATTAGCCTCTCTATTGGCTTGAGCCATCATAGATTGAGCTAACACATGGAAATTAGCTCGAAATTCAACATGATTCAGTTGCTCGACTAACAGATCAACCTAAACTTGAGGAACCTCAAGCTCCACATTATCGTTACCTGTATTCCTTGTCACATAAGCTCTTCAAGGGGCCACATCCTCAAAAGGATTGAACATGATTTAGGAGAAGGATATTTATAGAGATAGACTGTTTGGCACAACTTTAGAGTAATGAAATAAGTGAATTTCCTGAACGCTTTGGAGCTTTCTATTCATAAATGTGGCGCGCTTAACACTTATAAATAAGACTCTAGTCAATGTGGCTTGTAAGACTTCCTAGGACCTTTTTCTAAAACCTTGTGCTCTAAATACGAAGTTTGTCATGACCTAAAGTACACCCTAGACATGGAGTATAAGACCCTGAAAGGCCTTACATAAGCCACCTGACATGCATATACACAACATAATAGAGAAAAACAAGAAATCTCATAAGAATGTAAAGAGTCTGACATAAGTGGAAGTACATTAAAGTCTAGACAAGCCATCTATTATATCAATGAGAGTGGTCAGAAAGTAACCCGTACACCACATACAATGTCTCAAACATAAAGACATAAGAAATCAAATAGAAGCAACATGGTCCTTAGAACATGAGGACTCATCAATTCTTTTTTTTGTCAAACTATCCACATATTATTAATAACACAACAGAAATAAGGTCCTCCCCTTACATCATTCTTACAACCCTTTCACAAAGCTAACACATATATAAAAACTACCCATCCATCCATGTCTTCCACTAATTTGTGCCTATACATTGTATCTTGTAATATATCTTCCACCCACCCTTTATCCTTACAAGTATGTTTCCTATGAAGTATCTCCATGATTTTGTGTTTAGCATCCATATTTATCAGCTTCAGTACTTTTGTTTGGATAGGGACAATGCTTTACCTGAGCACCTCATTGCGATCCATCCAAATATGGTATACTGTTATTGCCAATATTGACCATATAAATGCTCTACTTATCTTGCCTCTGGCCTTACGTGCACACCTCCTCCACATGGACTGTATTTCTTCAATATGTACTCTGAGCTGCATCCATTATAGTACACCCCTTAGGCACTGTTGCGAGCAATCACATTGGAAGAACAAAATGCTCTCTTGTTTCTAGTTTGTTTCTGCATAGGATACACGTATCCTCTTCACATACACCAAAAGTAGCAAGTCGTGTTTGTGTGAGCAATCTATTGTGCATCATGACCCAAAAAATAAAGCTATGTTTTGGTACATTTGTATTATTCCATAACCCTTTCCAGCTAGGCCAGTGTTCACCTGCTCCTATTTTCCATTGGTACCCACTTTGAATTATATATTTCCTAGCTGCTGTTAGCTATCCATTTTCACATATCCCGAAGCAAATTTCTCCTTTAGTGTGCACACTCTTTTCCAGTACCAACAACTATTAATTTGAGGCCTATATTGCCACCAATCCTTCCCTTTGAGGTAGCTGTGATTGATCCATTTAACCCATAGATTGTTTGTTTGGCTTGCAATATTCCATACATCGCTTCATTCCATGTCATACATTTCCCTCCTTTATTGGTCTGCATACTCGGTCCCATGCTATCAGTGGGGCTTTGCTTGTGTGCTCCTGTCCACTCCATAGAAAGTTCCGATAGATATTTGTTATCTGTTTAGCACTTTCCTCGGGAGTTAGAAAGTAGTGGCCCAGTAGAAATGCATGTGTAGAAGAATAGAGTTCCCCGGTTCCACCCTCCCAGCATAGGATAGTTGTTTGGATCCCCATGATTTTATTCTACTAGACATCTTATCAATCAACACTTCCCAATAAATTGCTGAGATTTTCTTTGATGATATTGGAATCCCTAAGTACCTAGATGGCATTTCCCCTTTTTCATATGTAGTTAGCTCATAAAGATTTTTTATTTCCTTATTTTCCATATTCGCTGAAATATGTTTTATTTTGCTTCATTTGTATTTAATCCAGATGACAATGAGGAAGCCTTTAATTCTATTAGAATTAGCACTATTGATCCAAAAGTACCTTTACTAAACATCAACATGTCATCAACAAAACACAAATGGTTCAGCCTGATTGCTTTGCACTTTGAATGAAATTCAAAACTTTCTAATGTAATTACTCTTCTCATAACTTTGGTGAAGTACTCCATTCATATCACAAACAACAATGGTGAGATAGGATCTCCTTGTCTCAACCCCATCTTCCCAATTATACTCCCATGTATTCCTCCATCAATGACGATTGAGTACTATGTAGTGGATACACATTCCATTGTCCATTTGATAAACTTGCTTGGGAAATTCAGCCCTTACAACATCTCTTCCACAAACTCCCACTTTACAGAATCATACGCTTTCCTTAAGTCCACCTTTATCAAACAAATTTTTGTAGTGTTCTTCTTATTATATAACCTTACTAGGTCCTAACATATCAAGATATTCTGTGATTCTCTGAAATTATACTTGGCAACACTCTTTTCAATTTGTGCCATAACATTTTTGATATCACTTTGTATATTGTGTTACAACACGTAATTGGCCTAAAATCCCTTACATTATCAAGATGTGTTGATTTAGGAATAAGAGTGAGTATCGTATTATTTACTCCTTTCAACATTTTCCCCGTATGGAAGAATTCTAGCAGACCCTCCATCATATCTTTACCCACAATATTCGTCCATATGTCTTTAAAGAATTTGCTACCTAGTCGTCAGGGCTTGGAGATTTATTCACCTCAATCTCCCATAATGCTTCTTTTATACCGGCCTCTATGAATTCTTGACCCAACATTTATATTCTTTCCATAGTAACAAGTGCCCCTTTTTTGACCACCTTACTGCATACATGTTGCCTCTCCCATGTCTTTGTCACGATCCGAGGGTGCACCCCTGATGCAATACGGCGTACTCGATCCCACATGGGTCTAATACAAGCCTCATAGCATTCTTGAACATAAGAACATAGAAAAATAGATAAGAATTAAAACTTTCTTTACAATAGAAGACATTTTCATTAAAAGCAAGCAGAAGACTTTCTAGACTTGGTCTCAAACCATCTAATACTTTGAATACAAAATTGGGACTTAGCCCATACAAAAGCTTTAGCATAAACTAAAAGACATAAAGGAAAGGGTTGGGTTCATCCTCGAAACTATGAGGACTTACCAAATCTTCAACTCCATTCTCCTTAGAAACCCATCTTCCATGAACAAGACATCCAATCACCTAACCCTACACTTTGGTAAAAAGGAAGAAATATGGGTTAGTACATTAGATGTACTAAGTATTAAAGCCATGCAAAAACCATTCTTAAAACATACATTTTCTATGATAGGCACGATATATGCCATTTTGATAAAACCTTCATGAACATGAACATAAGATAATATTCAACCACAACCAACATACAAGTCATTTAAACCACATTAGAACATGATCATCATATAAACCTTTACCTTCACATTAAGCCTTCACCTCAAGTAACCCTCAAGCTATACTTTGTGCAATGTATGGATAGCGTCCCATACCACTATCCACACCAAAGAGCCACCTTAATGTCACCCAAAGTGAACTTACCATTCAACCTTTCCATCCTTACACAATACTCATACATAAGAGACATACACATTACATAAGTCACATCAACATATCAAGACCATCACCTAGGGCAACTCTAAGTCATACTTGTGCAATGTATAAGTAGCATCCCATACTACTACTCACACTAAGTACTTCTTGAAGTCACCATAGACAAGGCCCATTCTTATTCATTAAGTCCTGACAAGGAAGTAACTCATAATACCATCCAAGTATAGCATGCATCTTCACATTAATCATATAAGTCAACATTCTTCATTAACTTCATTACATTAAGAGCACCTTCATTCATTAAACATTAGATCCATTCATTAGACATTAGATCAACATTCTTCATTAACACATCATCACAAGATCCCATTCATTCATTAACATTATAAGGAATACACCATGACCTCTCTCAAAGCCTACTTGTGTAATGCATAGATGGCATCCAATACCACTACCCCCACTAAGTAGTGCATTCTTAAGAAGCCATGTTCATTAACATTCTTTGTGGGGGTAAGTCTTAACCGACATAGACCATGTGAGCAATTCATGGAATCCCAATGTCACCCTCACCGTATAAGGGAATCATACTTGCGTAAGGTAGGACCATTGTTTTTAGCTTAAGTTGATCCACTAGCTAGACATATGTGGGAAAATAGTTTAAGGGATAGGTGTATTGATACTAGATGACTCGCCTAAACTCACTGATGAGCATCCGTCCAAAGAGATTGCTACTAGGTACCCCACCTCAACTCACAGATGAGCACCCATACCAATTTATATCCACTCGGTGCTTGGCATTATTCCCCACGGAGTACTTGACATTCATTACATTTGTTCATTATGGGATAAGATATTGTTACTAGATACCCCACCA
>NW_006238938.1:1370899-1371323 GCF_000226075.1 Solanum tuberosum | reverse complement strand
AAGGGATTCCTACTTGCCTAAGGTAGGACTATCGTTTTATAGCTTAAGTGGATCCACTAGCTAGACCTATGTGGGCACATAATTATGGGATAAAAAGATTGTTACTAAACACCCCGCCTCAACTCACGGATGAGCATCCATCTCAAGAGGTTGCTACTAGATACCCCGCCTCAACTCACGGATGAGCATCCACACCAATTTATATCCACTCGGTGCTTGGCATTATTTCCCCACGGAGTACTTGACATTCATTACATTTGTTCATTATGGGATAAGATATTGTTACTAGATACCCCGCCTCAACTCATGGATGAGTATCCATCTCAAACCCAACATTCACTAAAATGGGATATAGGGATTGTTACTAGACACTCCACCTCAACTCATGGATGAGTATCCATCCCATCCCAACATTCATTCATTG
>NW_006238938.1:1250509-1370778 GCF_000226075.1 Solanum tuberosum | reverse complement strand
TCATTCATTAGAGTACAATTGAGAATAGCCTTTCAATATGTACTTCATCATTAATATAATCATAAAACTTCATTCATTATTCATTCATGAGTGTGTGTGAGCATGTGAGAATAGCCTTTCACATAAACATCATCATTCATAAGGTTAATTGAGAATATACTTTCAATTACCACATACTACATTCTAAACATGATCATTATACATTCATTGAAATTTCACACACATACTTTACATCACGATCACACATAGATCCTTCATATATAGAGGTACAAGGAAGATATCCATAAATTCAATACCACAATATACATAGTAAGTAAACACCTCCACCTTTCAAGTGGATCAATAGCTCAAGCACAATTCTACTTCAACAAGTAATTAGGTCATAGCTTGCCTTTCAAGGCCATGAACCAACATCAACCCATAAATCCGAACTACTACAATAGAATAGGAAATTGACATGATTCAATCACTTAATTCAACATAAACATCAATAATTCAACAATCTAAATCAATCTAGGAAATTCCATCAACATTCATTCATGATCAACAAACCCGCTTCATAAAGGCACAATTTAGGAATTGAGAGAAATCATGGGTTCATAGAGTATTTTCATCATAAATAATCAATTAAACACTAATACAATCATAATTTGTCATTAGAAACTATTTGAAAACGTTTGATGAAAGAACCCTTGAGATTGAGTAAAACCCTATATTTTTCATACTTTGAAATCACCTTTGAATGAAAAGTTAGACAAGGATCAAGACTATCATACCTTGCTATTGATTCCCAATGAAAATCCTTTGAAAACCTTGAAGATTTGACCTTGAGAGCTTGAAGTCTTCACCTCCAATGGAGGTTTCTAGAGAGAGAGCTTTTGGAGGGAAGCGGAGGTTTTGATTTTGGATTTTGAAGTAATGAGGTCTAAATATGTTTTAATACTTTTAAAATATCTTAATAAAACTAAAATAACCATCCATACACTTAAACTAATTAATTAGACAATTACCAATTAGGCCTTACTTTGGCCGAGTTCTTACATCAAAGTAGGCAGTGACTCACCCCCTAGACCTACGGACCGTTAGTCCACTAACGGACCGTGCTGTTGGTCCGTGGTCTGGGGCTGCAGCTTGAAATATGGGCCCTTGACCTACAGAGGCCATCCACGGGGCGTGGATGGATCTACGGGGAGTGGACCCCTTCCGTAGGTCACCACATTTTGGCAACAAAACTCATTTTGGGGCAGCCTTGGGGTTAGGCTAAGGGTCCTCCTCAAGGACCCCTAGGGTGGTCCTTGGGGAGTCGTACCTTGAAGTTTAACCCCTAAACCCCTCAACCATAGCTCAGAACAACATCAAACCACCTCAAACCTCATGAAAAACTCACACACTAACTAGTTAGGCTCTAGTTTCATGTATTCGTTTTACGGGTCGTTACAATCTTTGTCCATAACAAGTCTGTGTATTAATCTATAAATGCCCTCACAATCCCATCTAACTCAGTTTGTTGTTACCCTATCTTGTCTGTGATTTGAAATATTCTAGTCATATTCCTCCTTGCCCTAAGGAAACTATGGCAGAACTTTGTATTTGTGTCTCCCTCTTTTAGCCATTGGATCTTACATTTTTGCTTTCAGAATTAATCCCTTGCTTCCTTGCATAATTTTTATTTATTAGTTTCTATCACCTCCTCCACTTGTAGTCTAGGGTCCCTAGGGTCTGTGTGGAGTTTTTCTTGACTCTATAATAGTGCTTCATACGCTTGATCATCCTATTTCTCAACTTCGTTAAATCTATCCTTGTTTAGCATATTGAGAACTCTTTGCAACCTATTTAATTTACAACCCAGTTGGTACATCTTCCTTCTACGTATGTCAATCCTCCAACTCTCAGCTATTCTGGATTGGAATTCCGGTACTAAACTCCACATATTAAAGTATCTGAGTAATGTTTTACTTGGTTGCCATTTTCCAAATGAATGATTGTCGTACAATGATCTAATAATCCTTCTGCCATGTAGTGAGATTTTACAACAGGCATTTGCATTTATCATTCACCATTAATGAGAATTCGATCTATCTTTCTAAAGACTCTATCAGCCTCTGTTCTTTGTTGTTCCATGTATAGAAGGACCCACTTGATCTCATATCTTGTAGGCCACAATGGTCAACACAACTCTTGAAGTCTCTTGTCTCAACTATCATCACTTTACTTCCCACCCTTTCTCCATTATTCAATACACAATTGAAATCACCCATCACTGTCCATTCCCCTTGTATCTTATTATAGATATTTTCAATGTGTCACCATAGATTTGCCCGCATGGCTTGGTTATTAACTCCTTAAACCAGTGTTGCATTAAATTTCTTCCCAGTTCCTCTTTGTATTACCTCACTGTGTATTAGTGTCACATTTACTATGTATATATTGGGCTTCCAGACAAGCGATATCCTCCCCCCTAGGTGAGCTGTTAAGTTTGTTGTAAATGACCATCTGTTTCAAAGGTTTAAGGCTAATTTAATACTTTTTCTCTCTTAACCTTTGTCTCCAAGAGTCCAAATAGACCGACCTTATTAGTATGCATAAATAAATGCACTTCTCTCTGTTTATCAGCCATATTTAGACCTCTTAGTTTCCAAAAACTAATTTTATCCATTGGGGATAGGGTTTCCCCTTTCCCCTGATTGTACAGAACATGTGCTGGTGCTTCCTTTCTTATGAATAATGACATGTTGCCCTTGTTTCCCATTTATTTCCTCTTCATCATCATCCTTCATATTTCCTACTTGTGGATCCTGCTTTAGTCTAGCAAATATATTTCTTGTATTGGTGGTATTCCTTCCCTACTAGGGAATTACACTCTCCTATTTGCCACTTCTTTTGCTCTGATAAACTCATTTGTTGGTGCCTGATTTATCTTGCCCATCTGTTACTCTTTGTTCATTTCAGTATTCCTTGTTTCCTCCTTCAGCTTCCTTCCGCATTCACTTAATTCACGCCTAAAATTCCTACATCTTGAGCATAGAACTGGTTCCATTCATATTCCACTTTTTGCTTCATAATCTTTCCATGCTCATTTTCAAACATCACCTCCGTTGGATACGTATTATTCAACATCATTTCAACCAGTACTTGGGCAAACATCAATCTGTCCCTTTACTTGGTAGCTTTATCATCCCATAGTGGTTGTCCGACGAATCTTGAAATTTTTGTTAGTGCAACTTTTCCCCAATACTTTGCTTCTAATCCTGACATTCTGATCCACTAAGGAACCTTGTCTACTATCTCCTTTGTCACCTCAATATCTAGTTTCCGCTGTTATATCATAATTGGTTTCATGCCGAACATAATGGCTCCCTTTTCTACAACTGCATCTCTTTCCTCACTTTCTAGGAATCTCACCATGAAAACCCCTTATTCACTTGGGTTATTTTTTCAATCCCTCGATTTTCCAGATTCTCTTAAATAACCCCTCCATGACCACTTGTGGTGGGTTTGATCCTAACACATAGCATATCACTGTTGTTCTCCAATACTCAATCTCCCATTGCACGTCTTCCATTGTGATTTTCACGTTTACATTCATTCCTTCTACATTAGACAAGTCAATCCCTATGATTTTGCTAGAGCCCCCACAACTTGACTCCAAGTATTAGGTGTCAAGTTAGGGTGTTTACCTTACATCATACTGCTTGCATCCATTGTTGCCTCCAAGTCCTCCTCCACCTGGTCGGACCATGACCTCCTTGATTTCATCTAAAATAATGGTGAAGTACCTAGGTTTCTCGCTTTTTGAGTTGCCATTGTTCCCTGACTAGGGCTCAGATCTAGTGGTACAATCCCTTGTATTACATTTACATTCTTCATCTTCTTTGCATCCCTTGTGTGGGGCCCATTTTGCTTTTGCGTCTGTACTTCTTGTATTCCACCTTGGTTCATCAGTCCCTTACCCTCATTTTTGAATTTCCTTGTCATTTCAACTATAGCTGAGAGGAGACCATTTTAGAGAGAGAGAGAGAAAGTGTTGATGTTTTTGAAGTGTTTTTTCGAAAAGATTACTCACCAACTCTTGATCTTAGAATTATCAATGAGATCAACTAGCCACGAACGCAGAGAGATGAATCGTCACGCCCTACATTAGTGAAAAAATATAAGCAAACGTATGCATTAGTACATGAAATATACTAAGTATGAGGGAAATGTAATAAAACATGAGACATGATCATATGGGGACATAACCGAAAACATGATATGCATGACCAAGCTAATCATAGTAAAATCATTTAAGAAGAAAAATCATAAATCGTGAATGTGGTCAATGCATAATAAAATCACAAGGAAATCTTTATAAAACATTTGTAAGTAACTTAGTTAATTTTGTGGGATATTAGCTTTAATCGACATTAAACCTGCGAGCTATAACATGGAATCCCATATAACTCACACACCTAGAAGAGAGAGTCTTACTTGCTAAGGTAGAAATCCATATCATATCAAATGCTATATGTGAATAAACTATCTAGGCCAATTAAGGCAAACCTACGGGGGCATGTAGTTAGGAACTAGAGGTTGCTACAAGAGACTACCCTATTTGAGCCTCAACCTCCAAGTTCTCTCGGTGCTAAGTGAAATCCCAACAGAATAGTAATTTCATAAAGTCATCATCATCCAAGGAAAAAGTATAATTCAATTACTAATCCAAGCTAAAATAGCATAGAGTGACTAATTAAATCTTGAATCAAGTCTAAGTTTGAAAACCTTTCAGCAAGACATGATACCTTAACATGTGAGAATAACATTCACAATTCATTGATGCTCATCTTAAATAAACCTAAATCATAAATATTTCCTTTTGATAAATCATGTAGAAGTTTATAAAACATCATTCATTGATTCATTGCTTTTCTTCAAATTCATGAAAATTAGGGTTCACAGTCAAAATCTTGATCAATGTATGAGTTCACATGGAATTGATTTGAAAACATGTAAAAGAATCTAAATAGTCTTAATATGATCAAAATCAAAATATTGAATCAAGACAAATAGAATCCATGAGGAATTGAATGAAAACCTAACCAATTGAATTGAATTTGAATTGGAGAATCTTTGGTGACTCAATGGATGAATGAAACCCATTGATGAACTCCCTACATACCTTTATTTAAGCCCTATAATCAATGGTTAACATACAAATTTGATCTTCAAGAACCATAGCTTCCTCTTCCTTGATCTAGAGAGAAGATATTTGGAGAAAACTTTAAGAAGAGTTAAGGAATTTGATTGAATGAGGGATTTGGGCGGATTTGTAAGGGTAAAGGGTAGTTATAAGGCTTAGATTTAGGGTAAAAATGACGTAGCAAAGGCATTATGTGCATAGAAAAAGACCCTAATACCCTTTGAAATAACTGCCAAATTGACCAAGGGGTCTGACCTACGGTCTGTAGAAATTCCTATGGTTCGTCATGGTTGATCATAAAACCAACTTTGGAAACTCGAATATTCAATAATTTCCCACAAGATTATTCTACGACCCATCGAATCTTCTACATTCCATAGATTCTATTCGTAGAACTGAACATTCACTTCAAAATTTCATCAAGTCTGGTACCTTTCTATGGGACCTTCCTAGGCTTGTAGAAAAAATGACGGCCTGTCAAACCCTTCTGTAGGATTGAGGTCCTGAATCAAATCTCTGAATCAATCACATGGTTTCCGTCTACAGCCCATCAACCATCCTACGATTCGTCTTGTCAAGTCATAGGTCAAAACTTCAAAAATTGAATATTCTAAAACTCGACACAACTTCTACAGTTGCCCTTTTACGACTAGTAGGACATCCTATGGTCAATAGATGAGGCTTGTAGTTCTCTGCTAACAATCAATTTCTGCATTTTTCTTTCCTTGTCGACTTCCAACTTCATGGGTATTACATAAAATCTGATGGAAATAAAATTGATTTGTCGAGAAAAGAAAAATTTGATCTTGTGGTATTTGTTTGAAAACAAACCACTCGGAGAAAAATTATTGGTAGAAGTCAAAGAGTTCTCAATTGACTGTAGATATTGTAAGAAGTATGGGCACACTGAAAAGTATTGTAGTAAAAAACAATATCAAAATGGTCAGTCTGTTGAACGAATGAATTTCACAGATGATAACAGAGTTGGAAAATCAAAAGAGGTGGTTTTAATTGCCTCACACACATTACATGTTAATCGATTTAATTGGTATGTTGATGTGCATGGACAAGTCACTTGGAGATTGATGAAAACTTATTTCTTTACCTTCGACATATCCGATAGAACTAATGTGAAACTCGGAAATGGTGCAAGATCATCTTAGAGTGCGGTAAAATTTCTACTGACGAAGGTATGAAAATTATTAAAGATGTTCATTATGTGCCAAATCTAATTCAAAGCTTGTTAAGTGTTGCTCATTTGCTTCATAAAAGAATATTTTCTTAATTTTTAGGACTAACAATGTGTCATTTATGAGCCTAAATGATGTGAAGTAGCTAATATTAGCATGATTGACGATTTCTTTTCAATTTCATGCTATATTTCTTGTAATTGCTCCTTCAATGTTAAATTGAATCATACTTGGCTTTGGCACAAAAGGTTCGATCATTACAACCTTAGCTCATTAGTGTATATGCAGTCAAAGGGTTTGTTGCTTGATGTACCCAATATTGTCATGTCTAAAGATATTTGTGAGTCATGTCAATTTGGTGAAGTTCATAGGCGATCCTTTCCTAAAGAAAGTCTTTGGAGGGATAAGAAAAAGCTAGAGTTGATTCATACATATTTATGTGGACCAATGAGGATGGATTTTTGAATGGAAAAAAACTTATTTTCTTTGTGGATGATCTAACTCGAATGACATGAGTCTACTTTCTTAGCAACAAATTTCAAGTACTTTTTGTTTCAAAAGAATTTAAGATTATGATAAAAAGGGAGAATGGTTGTCTATTAAAGTATATCAGATTAGATAATGGAACTGAGTATACTTCATATCAGTTCAACAAATATTGTAATGATTTAGTATCCATCAATAATTCACTATTAGCTACACTCGAGAACAAAACGAGTTTTCTAAGAGTAACAACAAAACAATGATTGAGGTGGAGAAACACATGTTCAGAGAATACAAAATGCCTAATATTTTTGGGCCAAAGAAGTCAATACCGCTATCAATTTGTTATATAGATTACCAACTAGAACAGTTCAAGGCATGGTACCATTTAAAGCTTGGAAGGGTATAAAGTCATCTGCAAGACACTTGTTGGTATTTGCTTCGGTGTGCTATGTACATGTTCTTGATGCTAAAAGTGGAAAATGAGATAGCAAGATAGACCTTTGTGTTCTGTTGGACTTTAGCACAATTGCAAAAGGGTACAATATTAGTAGCAAAATGGTGTTTGTGGGTAGAGATCTTGTAGTGGATGAGTCTAGCCACTATGATTGGGATGAATATATTATTGTAAAGATAGAATATGGGAGTACTTCTGTTGCAACTCCAAATTCACAAAAAAGTGATGCCTCCTCTAGTTCTATTGCTGAAAAAAAACCAATAATTCAAATGTTGAATTAACTACATATTCTCCTATTTTGAAGACCAAATCACTATCTGAAGCTTATGAGCAATGCAATTTTGCCCTTGTTGAACCATCCTCATTTGAAGAAGCAAAAAGTCACAAAGTTTGAATTTCACTACTAATTTTACCGAATTTACTGATAGAAATCTGGTTTTGAGAGAAATGTACCATTTTTGCCTTATAAGGCATATGTTGATAAGCTCAAGCAGCCCATAGATTGAATTCTAGGTTTTACTTTTATTGCATCTACTGATAAGCGGAGACGGGTTCCATAATTGTGTTAAAGGTCCACGGGACATCATTGAGACAATTCCGGAACTTTTTACATTAAACATGCTTTGGCAACATGTGCATTGCATCTAATTATGTGATTGGTTGTATGTGTTGTTTGGATTGTGTGGTAGAACTATTATTGCCTTCCTTGTTAGTAGTGTTTGTTTACTTTTAGCCTTATCAGAATCATTTTAGAACTATGTGCTGCTTATTTATATGTATGATCTTGCTGAACTCAGTCAACCATTGATGCCTATTGGGTACCCCATATTTTGGTATTCATACTACACTTCTTCATCTTTTTCTGATGTAGCTCCCAATACAAACCACCTTTAGTGAGCAGAGGATCTTTCTTGGCCATCACAAACTTGGATCATGGTGATCTCCTGGCATTCAGAGACTTCTACCTTCCCTCTTTTGTACTGACTTGTATTTTGTATTTTGATTAGTCAGTTCTCTTGCATATATAGCCTTTTTTTGTACTTATTAGTAACTGTTGTAAGTGTGGCACCAGGTCCTGGGTAAGGTCTTTTGTTAGTTTTCCTTCTCGGTCACCTTTGGGTGTCTTTTGTATATTTTGTATTGAACTACATTTTTATGATATGAGCCATTTTCTATATTTTATTCTTGTATTTCTCTTATTCTTATTATTATCAACTTGTTGTCATCCGCATGTTTTGTGTGGGTTTAGGCTTTCCAACTCGGGGGTTATAGTAGCTGCCATCATGGCCTAATTTTAGGGTGAGACAATGTGGTATTAGAGCTTTAGGTTTACCGATCTTACTAATATAGGAGCAAGTTTCTAGTAGAGTCACACGAATTGGTAGGATGACGTCTGTATCCTATATTTGAGAGGCTATAGGACATTCTTAAGAATACTTCAATATTTCTTGTTTCTTATCGTTTGTTGGTGATTGTAGTAATATCTAAACTTTATTGTTTCATTCTTCTGAAGATGCTTAGGATGAGATCATCCACGGGTGGGTGAGAGCCTCCTCCACCTCTAGATGGAGCCCTAACTTGGGGCAGAGGTTGAGGTCGACCTTGAGGTCGAGGTAGAGCATGGGTGAAACACTAACTCGACATCAGGAGCCGGCACAATCACCAGAGCCTGATATAGAGGTTGAGCATGTTCAATAACAATTGCATGGTGTGGGGCCAGCCCATCTCCATTAGAATTCATGGCCATGCCAATGCTATAGGATACATTAACCAAGATCCTCTAGTGTATGAAGGGTTTGTCACAAGCGAAAATTTTTCCTGGTACTTCAACTAGACCCTATGTTCGAGATTGGGTTTTGATTTCCGCCCAGACAGGGGTACATGCTGTTCAAACTTTAGGAGCACGTCATGCTTTTACAGTTCCTCATTTATTAGTTCAACTGGTTCAAACTTTTTCTCTATCTATGAAATCTAGGCCAACTATGTCTTCTGAAGAGAATAAAATGTTAGGGTTGTTCATCAGATTGGGTCCTCCCAGGTTCTCAGGTGTTGCAGGCAAGGAGGCCCATGCGCTTCTACTTAGTTATTAGGAGAGGTTGTGTATCCTTGGTCTAGTGGATTCTTATGGGGTTGATTATACACCATTTCAGCTCGATAGGTCAGCAAAGTAGTGGTGCAGTACCTATATTGAGTGCAGACATGTTGCATCACCTTTGATGATTTGGACTTAGTTCTCCAAAAATTTCTTTAAGAAGTATATACCTCGCAGCCTGAGGGAGTGCTTGAGGTATGAGTTCACATACATGACTCAGGGATCATTGTCAGTTACAGACTATGAGACGTGGTTCCATGAGTTAGCTAGACATGTGTCTATGCTTATGTCGACTGAGCACAAGAGGGTGAACAAATTTGTTAGAGGGCAGCTATTTCCGCTTTGGTTGGTTACAGAGTAGATGGTGGTACGGGTTGTTCATTTCTCTAGGTAGTTGATCATGCACACACCATTGAGGAAATCTATCATGAGGCATATGGAGGAAGCGACAATAGACCCCGTCTTTAGGGTGGTTTTAGAGGGTTTTTGTACCGTGACAGAGAGTTTCTGGGTAGAGGTTACCCACAATAGTTTCATCCCGCTAGGATGATTCAAGCAACTTTTCAGCTTATAAATGGTTGCACTACTGCAGGTTCTAGTGGTAAGTTGGTTCAGACTTATTGGGGTTCACATTCATAGTATTTAGGCCATAATATCTATACGGTTCCAGAAAAGTCATGTTAGTAGGTCACTTCTGGTTGGGTTTGTTAGGAGAATGATGAGATTGACCACATTCCTATAGAGTGCCATCGGGGTGGACCATTCAGACAACATGGTCAGCAGGTTTAGGCCCATAGGGATCTAGTACCATCGACTAGGGGATGTCCCAAGGGTACTCGAGGTGGTTCTTAGGCAGGCGGGTTGGGCACTCAAGGTGGACGCGGCCATATGTATGCTTTTTCAGGGAGGTTAGAGGAGAAATGTATAGATGATGTTATCACATGTGCGAAATATATCTCTTATCAGTCTGCATATGTTTTAGTTGATTTGGGGTCTACATTTTCATATGTATCTGCTTATTATGCTAGGCTTTTGGAGTCATCTTGTGAGGCGATGATTGTACCTATGCATGCAGTTACCCCCATAGGCGATTCTTTAGTAATGGATCGAATTTACAGTTCTTGTGTTGTGACCATCTTGGGGTATTATACTTAGGTAGACCTTATTGTAAGATAAGGTGAATTCTTACTTGACTCTAGCCATGGATTGGTTATCTCCCTACCATGCGGTCTTGGATTTATTCTCCAAGACTATTACTTTGTGAATGCCTGGTATTCCTATACTTGTAAGGACTGGTATGAAATTCATATGTCAAGAGATGTGGATTTTTTTTTTTTGATTTCATGATGGTTGGTGGGGAATGTCTGTCTAGCCTATCTAGTTTATGTCTGTGATACTAGTGTCGACACTCCTCGTCTTGAGTCAGTTCATGGGTTAGAGAGTTTGTTGATGTGTTTCGTACCGACATACCCACTGGTCCTTCTAACTATGATATTGATGTTGAGCCGGGCAAGTAGCTCCAGGACCTCTTGGGCAAGGGGTTCATTATGTAATGCCCCATAAGTTTGTAACATTTCAAATAACAAGTTTATGTTTGACAAGTCGAATTATCATATTTAACGTCAACCCTCGTTAAGATGAAGGGAGAATAATGGAAAAGTAGGTGGTTACACTAAAGAATAACTATAGTAAATCACTTGAATTCATATATGGAAGTTAGAGGCCAAGGGGAACCTAGAAATAATTTTTTTTAAGTGAGAGATTTATTATAAGAAAGTTTTAACAGGATCTTACTTATGTACAGACTTGAGAGGAGTATATCTCCCAATCTGTATAGAGTTACAAAGACTAGAACATATCAAATCAAAGGTCTACGAGTCTAGTTTCCAATTCACAAAACCGTTTATATATACGACATAAGAGTACAAAGTTATGAACATCTTATCGCAGACTGTCCGGATAAATTGGGTAACAGATTCGGGTTGGGTTTGGCTGACTTTAAAAAGTGCTTTTTGACTTTTAAAAAGATAGCCTTCACATTTTCTCAAAGGAAAAATTTCCAGCATCTATGGAAGAGTCCTCTAAGTTGAATTAATAAAACACCCCCTTATAGCTTGATTTTTCGTTGACTTATGTTCAGAGAAATATTTTCCATGTCGCAAGCTTTATTTTGTGATGTTTCTTATTGTTTTTTGTTGTGGTTGACTTTCGTGTTTAATCTGGGTTGTAAGTTAAGTATATGGTTGAGCTACTTTGAGGTAAGTTTCTACACCTATTTTGCTTAGAATATCATGGTTGAATGTTTGAAATTTACTCCTACGACCTGCTCTTCGATTTGGGGTTTTCTCTTAAGGTTGTGGATTTAGTAGGGTGTTTGACAATTGAGGCAGATTGTTATGCTTGAAAAACATAATCTTTTTGGTTAAGGTAAGTTTCCTCCAATCATCTCCCTCGTGTTTTTACATTTTTGTTGTTTTGTCAATTTTTGAGCCACGATGTTGTTTGAGTGCTATGGCTTCACACAACATTGTTGTTGTGTCATTTTGAGTAATTTAGATGTGTATAGGATGCTATTAAAAATATGGAGGGATGGAATATTTATGCGCCACTTTAGATGCACATACGACAAATTATCAATTGAACGGCGTGACGTGCACCTTGTTATATTTTCATGGGAGCTTGCCGTTCTTGTGAGGTGTTGATAGACATATGTTGTTGTTAGAAGCTGCTGGTTATTTTTGAGATTGTGACTTTGTTTGTTTGGTTGAAAGTGGTCTAGTCGTAATGATGACCTTAACACCTTATTGACTAGTTATGACTCATTTTTGTAGCCTGGTTGATTGTCGTATTATTGCATTACTTTTAGTTGGTCAAGCTTCGTAGATACATATCTTAGGCTTCGGTTGAAAAGTATGTTAAGGATATTATTTCTCTTATGGAATGATACTAATGACCTAACTTGTTATGGCCGATGTATTATCATTATCTGACTTATAGCCTTATCCTATTGAGTTGGCTAGCACCTTATGGTATAATGTCTATTGGCGACAGTCTACTCCTTGCTTAGTGGCCTAGAAAGTCATGTTATAATTATGTTTTGATTAATTATAACTAATTGTTATTGTTGTGATGTTTTATCGTTTTGTTTCTACCTATGCGCTTGTTTTGGCCTCAGCAAATACTAACACAACACGATTCTTGAGAATACATATTGATTTCTATACTAAGCTTATGGGTTGGGTAGACCGAGCCTACAATTTGGGTAGACCGAGCCTACGGGCCAGGTAGACCGAGCTTATAGGTCGGGTAGACCGTGTCTATGGGGTGAGTAAACTATGCCTATGGGTCAGGTAGGCTGTACTTATGGGGCTTCATATAAGTATTATACCACATAGCATCAGATTTGGATGATTCAGGGCACATGCAGGTTTAATTACTCCATATCAAATTATCATTGGACCCAGGTAAGTGGGAAAATATGGGTATTTAGCAGATGTTTGTGCTCATTAGGACCTATAGGGATCCATAATGTGAAAGAGGATGATGTGGGATGCTGAAGAGGACATGAAATCTAGATATCCCCACTCGTTCACTTCTTCAGATGTTCTGCAAGGTAGACGGAGAATAAACCCGCATTTGAGTGTTTGATGTATGTTACTTGATATTATACGAGTTTCTGTGTTGTTTTATATTATTCCATGTACATTATTATCATTCGAGCATGAATGTTCCTAAGGGGGCAGAATGTAATACCCCATAAGTTTGTAACATTTGAAATAACAAGTTTATGTTTAAAAATCCAATTTATCATAATTTACGTCAACCCTCATTGAGATGAAAGGATAATAATGAAAATTAGGTGGTTATACTAAGTAATAACTATATTAAGTCACTTGAATTCATAGATGGAAGTTAGAGGCCAAGGGTTACCTCGAAACCAAAATTTTAAGTGAGGGATCTATTATAAGCAAGTTTTGATATGATCTTAGTTATGTAATGACTTGAGAGGATTATATATCCCAATATGTTTATAGTTCCGAAGACTAAAACATATTAAATCTAAGGTCTATAAGTCTAGTTTCCAATGCACAAAACCGTTCATAAATACAACATAAGAGTAGATATATATGACCATTTTACCACAGACTATCCGAGCAAACCATGTCACCGATCTGGGTCAGGTTTGGTCCGCCTTTAAAAAGTGCTTTTTTTTTTACTTTTAAAAAGATAACCTTCACATTTTCTCAAAGGAAAACGTCCATCAGCCACGCAAGAATCCTCCAAGACTTTTCTAGCTTAATACTTCATTGGCTTATGTTGGGAGAAATGTTCTCTTTGTGGCAAGCTTTGTTTTATGCCATTTCTTATCATTTTTCATTGCGGTTGAAGGATTTTCATGTTTAGTCTGGGTTTTAAGTTAAGGATATGGTTGATCTACTTGAGGTAAGGTTCTACTCCTATTTTTCTTGGAAAATCATGGCTGAATGGTTGAAATTGACACTTACGACCTTGGCTGCAGTTTTGTATTTTTTTGTTGTGGATTTGGTATGGTGTTGGACCCTTGAGACAAATTTTAATGCTTAATGAATAGAATATTTTTTGTTATGGTAAGTTTCTTCCAATTACCTCCCTCGTGTTTTTACATTTTTTGTCGTTTTGTCAGTTTTTGATCCACAAGGGGTGTTTGAGTGCCATGGCTCCACGCAGCCTTGTTGTTGTATTATTTTGAGCTATTTAGATGTGTATATGATGCTACTAGAGTTATGAAGGACGGGATATTTGTGCTCTACTTTTAGATGTCACATACAAAGGATTATCAATTGAACAACATGACATGCACCTTGTTATATTTCCTCGGGTGCTTGTTGTTCTTGTGATATGTGTTGTTGTTAGCAGTTGCTGGTTATTTTTAAATTGTGACTTTGTTTGTTATGTTAAAAGTGGTCTGGTTGTAATGATTACCTTTAACACCTTATTGATTTTTTATGGTTCATTTTTGCATCCTGGATGATTCTTGCATTATTGCAGTACTTTTAGATGGTCAAGCTTCATAGAGACACCTTTTAGGATTTGGTTGAAAGGTATTTTAAGGCTATTATTTCTCTTCTGGAATGATCCTAATGGCCTAAGCTTTTTATTGTCGGTGTATTATATTTATTTGTCCAATAGTCTTGTCCTATTGAGTTGACTACCACATTATGATATAATGTCTATCGATGAAACTTTACTCCCTACATAGTGTCCTAGAGAGGCATGCTATGATTATGTTTTGATTAATTGTGATTACTTGTTATTATTGTGACGTTTAATCAGCTGACTGCCACCTTTGAGCTTGTTTTAGCCTCAATAGACATTGACATTGTAGGGTTCTTGAGCATACACATTGATTCTTATACCGAGCATATTGGCTGGGTAGACCGAACCTATGGGCCGGGTAGACTGAGCCTATGTGCCGGGTAGATCATGCGTACGAGCTAGGTAGACTATTTCTATCGGTCGAATAGGCTGTACCTATGGGAAAACATATATGTATGGCACTACAAATCATCAGATTGGATTGATTCATGGAACATGGACATTCAGACAGTTCAAATTAGATTATCATTAGGATCCAGGTAAGTGGGCTAATATGGGTATTTAACTGTTGTTTGTGCTTATCAGGACCTATTGGGATTGTGTGCTATTTGTACCTGTCGGGTTTATGGGGGCCAGGTTAGGTTATTGCTTGTTATGTGCTTATATTTTCTTGTTATAGGGAGATATGTTATTGTAATTCTATTTCACCCTTGCCCTTTTCGTTCAGTACTTTTACTTAAGTTTTAGCTTTCAGTTTACCTTACATGCTTGGTACATGATTTTTTACTGATGCCCCTTACCCGGGGACACTAGATCCATGCCTGCAGGTTACCTGCCAAGTAGCACAACCGTCTATCCAACAGATTGGTTCACTCCATTCTTTCAGGGGTTGCTAGAGTCCTAGAGGTTTGGTCATTTTGATTTTTAAAGATTTTGGGTAGGTGGGGGGTCTTGTCCCTTCTGAGTGTTATATTTATAGAGGCTTACAGACTAGTGTGTTGGATTGTATAGGAACGTTATTGGCCATGTTGGCCTTGCTTCGTAGTCGGCGGATGTTTGATAACTGCTTGACATATTGTTTAGATATGTACCTATTTTCAACTTCTGTATATAGATCATGGTATCTTCTGTATATAAACTATTGGGAGTAGTTTTTTTCATTATATAACTGTTGACGGAGGCCTTGCCAACCGAGTGCATATTTTGAAGCCGAGATATACTTGTATTTTTCTTGACTATGTGTGGCTGTCCTGTGCCATTAGCAAATAATTCAGCAGGGTCGTCTCAAGCCTAAGTTTTTCGTCACATGCTAGTAGCACCCCTCAAGTTTGGGGTGTGACCCATTAGACAGAGTGTATTTCCTTAGGGTGCTCCTATCTTGTTCATGATGAAAGAGGATGGGACCTTGCGTATGTGCTTTGTCGACATGCAGATAAATAAGGTCACCATAAAAAATATGTATCCCATGCCATAGATAGATGACTTATTTGACCAACTTCAGGGGGCAACAATGTTATCTAAGATATACTTGAGATCGGGCTACCACTTGTTGAGGATTATGGTGGCGGACATCCCTAAGACTGTCTTTAGGACTCGATACAACCACTATGAGGTCTCTTTAAGGTTGACTAATGCCCTATCAGAATTCATGGAGTTGATGAACCGTGTGTTCATGACCTATTTGGACTGATTTTTTATAGTGTTTATCAATGATATCTTGGTTTACTCTAGGAGTAGGAGGCAGCATGAGCAACATCTGGGGATTGTACTCCAGATAGTGCATTTAATGTCCTGGAAGTGGGAAAGTCAAAATTGTAAGAAAAAAGCTGATTTGGGCTGTCACTAGTGGACTACGAGTGCCATCTACGGACCATAGGATTTTCTACGGGTAGTAGAAGGGAAACTGTAGAAGTTGGGTTGAGTTCCTCTTTGGAAAACTAAGTTTCTGATGTTTGGTCTACACCTGAACATGACGAACCGTAGGAGTTATGATAGATCATATAGAGGTCTCGTAGAAAGGTCCCAAACTATGTGAAATTTTAAAGTTAAAGTTGAGTTCTACGATTGGGGTCTAAGGACCGTAGAACGTCCTATGGGATGTAGACATGTCTCATCCAAAGTTGGTCCAACTTTAATGTTTCTAAACTTTTCTAAGGTTGACCAGGGTGGTCTGTAAAAAGTTCCACGAACCGTAGAAATGGGTCAAAAATTATTTTAAGGGGTTTTTTGGTCATTTCCCCAGGTGTTTAATATAAAAACCACGTCATTTTAATCCCTATTTGAACACCTATATAAGTGAATTAAGTCCTAAAACTATCCATTCTAAATAATTCACCTAGTTCCTAAATTTCCCTCCAAGATCAGCCTCAAAATTCTATGCAAAACTAAGGAAGAAGAAGCTAGGGTTTAACTTCAAGATTCTCAAATCACCATAATTTTGGGAATTTATCACTAAGGTATGTTAGTATTAACCTATGGATTCCTTTCCTCCATAGGGTTCCTAAAATCCTCAAGTTTTACAAGTTGGATTTTCAATTCAACGTTAGGGTTTTCTTCAATCTTTGTGGGTTCTTTTCAATAATAATTCAATTGATTGTTTTCTATCTTTTTATGCATGAATTGAAGTAATCACATGATTTTAAGTTGAATTCATATGAACCCATTCATGATCCATGAAAGATGAATATATGAATATATGCATGTTTTTATGAAGTTGATGTAAATGATTTGAGGATGCTTTGAGAGTAAAATATCAATGTTGTTGTGAAAGGTTTTCTCACACATTACTAAGAACATTATTGTGAAAGGATTTCTCACATAAAAGATTCGGAAGGTTGAAAGGTTTTCTCACTTAAGTTGAAACATGTTACGGAGCTAATCTAAACGAACTCTATCTTGGATTGGTGTTTTAATTGGGCCTTTCCATGTATGATAATGTGAATACGATTAATAACTACTCAGTGGAATTTACTTAGCACTGAGTGGACTAGTGGAGATTACCCATGTCCCATATGCTATGGGCCACCATATGATAATTGTCTTAGATAAACATTAGCTAGTGGATCCACTTTAGCTTAGACTCATGGTTCTTACCTTGACAAGTAACGACTTCTCTTTTTGGTGTGGGATAGACACCGTATTCCATGATATAGCTCACATGGTCTATATTGGTTACATGGTAAACTTCCCACCATAATGACTAAGGTTACTTCTAAAGTATCTCACAAGTGCCTTAAAGATGTTTAGCTTGCATGGCCATGATTATGATTTATGTTTTCTAACCCTTTTATCTTATGATTTAGGTTGGTCATTGCCTGTCATGTAAAGTAGCATGATTTCACAACTCTTATGCGTTGCCATCATACTTGGTACATTTCATGTAGTAATGCATACTTGTGCCAACATTGTTTCACTAATGTAGGGTCCAAAGCTCCTACCTCTCACAATTTTGTCTAGTTGATCTTTTGGAACTCAAGCATTGGTGAGTCCTCATGTTCCTAGGACCAAGACACTTATATTGCTTTCTTTATTTCAGTTTTC
Source organism: Solanum tuberosum (assembly GCF_000226075.1). Classification (NCBI taxonomy): domain Eukaryota; kingdom Viridiplantae; phylum Streptophyta; class Magnoliopsida; order Solanales; family Solanaceae; genus Solanum; species Solanum tuberosum. The sequence goes on along the minus strand of NW_006238938.1, from coordinate 1,352,764 downwards.
AGACTTTGTACGTGATGCATGGGTTACAGTTAATGGACTCTACCAAGGGTGGTGTTATGGTCTACAATGGTTCAGAATCGTCTTTGGTCACGAATGTGAAAGCTAAACAATGTCTTGATCTGACCTTAGTAGAATTAAAAGAAACGATACTTAGAAAGTCCGTTGAGGCTTTCTCCCAAGGGTGAGATGGTGTACTCGGATATCAAGATCGTTTGTATGTCCCTAATGTTTGACTTGAGGGAACACATCTTGTCAGAAGCCCATAGTTCTTGGTATTCCATTCACCCGGAAGCCACTAAGATGTACCGTGACTTGTGGGAGATCTATTGGTGGAATGGGATGAAGAAGGATATTGCGGGATTTGTGGCAAAGTGTCCAAATTGACAACAAATGAATGTTGAGCATCAGAAGTCGGGATGTTTATCCCAAGAAATTAGTATTCCTACTTGGAACTGGGAAGATTTGAATATGGACTTCATAGTAGGGTTGCCTCGTACTCGGTGACAATATGATTCGATTTGGGTTATAATAGACCGAATAACGAAATAAGCTCATTTCATTCCCGTCAAAGTTTCTTATTCGGCGGAAGACTATGCTAAGTTGTATTTTAGGGAAATTATAAGGTTGCATGGAGTGCCCTTGTCCATTATCTCTGATAGAGGTACTCAGTTAACTTCTCAGTTTTGGAAGTCTTTCCAAAAGGGTCTTGGCCTTAAAGTTAAGCTTAACACGATTTTTTATCCACCAACCGATAGGCAAGCGAAGTGTACTATCCAAACTTTGGAAGATATGTTGAGAGCGTGTGTCATCAATTTCAAGGGAAATTGGGATGATCACTTACCATTGATTGAGTTTTCTTATAATAAAAGCTATCACTCTAGTATTGGTATGGCTCCATTTGAGGCTCTTTATGGTAGGGGCTGTAGATCTCCTACAGGTTGGTTTGAGGTGGGTGAAGTTGCCTTGATAGGACGCGAGTTAGTTCATGAGGCTATGGAAAAAGTCCAACTTATTAGAGAAAGGTTGAGAACAACCCAAAGACGACAAAAGTCCTATGCCGATGTTAGAAGAAGAGATCTTGAGTTTGATGTTCATGATTGGGTTTACTTGAAAATCTCACCCATGTAGGGTGTAATGAGATTTGGAAAGAAAGGAAAGCTTAGTCCCCGTTATGTAGGCCCATATCAACATTTGAGACGTGTTGGTAAGGTTGCTTATGAGCTTGAATTGTCTAATGATTTGGCATCCGTGCATCCGATTTTCCACGTCTCTATGTTGAAAAAGTGTGTTGGAGATCCGACATCTATAGTTCCCTTAGAAGGTTTGGGAGTTGATGAAAATCTTTCTTATTAGGAAGTTCCAATTGAGATATTAGACCGACAAGTCAAGAAGTTGAGAAACAAGGAAGTTGCTTCTGTGAAAGTATTGTGTAGGAATCAATTAGTTGAGGGTGCTACTTGGAAGGCCGAGGCCGATATGATGTCCCGATATCCTCATCTTTTACCTTCTGCTCCTACTCTAGCTTGAGGTAAAGAGTTCCTCATGGTTTACTCTTTGTTTGGTGTCATGTGTTTTAGATATTCCCATGATTTCCTTATTTTATGAATGTTCATGAAAAACTTATGTTTTGAAAGAAAATGAGTTTACATGATTGATTTTCCTCATGATATTGTTCATTGAGTATGAATTGCCTATAGACTTCATGAGATGATGATGAGCATGCCTTTAGCTTGGAGATGGTAGTTCCTCCTTGAATATGAGTAATCTTGAAATTTCATGCATATTAGGTTGCTAGGTCTAGTTCCTACCTTCCTTATGATGCATTGAGTATGTTTTTCTTAGATTCGATGTTTCCTCCTTGATATGTGCATTTATGAGATTGCATGTATGATGGGCTACTAGTTTTGAGTCTCTTCTTTCATGAGGTGTCTAGAATTCTATTCGAGGACGAATGTTCCTAAGGGAGAGATAATGTAACACCTTGGAATCTAGTAGTCTAAGCAAGGGACTAAGTGAGGGGTCACAAGCCAAGATTTGAGCCTGGGCACCCTTAACAAAGGCCCATACAGACCATGAAGGGTACCACAACTCATGGACCCTCACAACGAGTGGCCAAGAGAGGTTCACCTCCCACGAGCATCATGATGCCCCATGAAGGGAACCACGACCCGTGGTGGTGCCCGTGAAGGACTAGGCAGTAGCTACCAAAAGGCAGTCTCCTCCCACGAGCCACTTGATGGCTAGTGGAGGTGGGTATGTGGGGTGAAAGGTTTTAGGGGTTGTTTTCCAAGCCACTGGTCAAGGACCATGGCTGGCACCACGGCTTATGAGAGACACCACAGCTCGTGAATAGCCTCGTGAAGGTGGTTCGATAGTTTTTAATTCAGGGGATTATAGGTCTTTTCCATATTTAATTAAATGAGAGCTATGCTGTTTTAACTAAGCCTAGGACCCCTATATAAGTGATTATAACCCTAAAACTCACCCATTCAAGTCATTTTTCTAAAAACCCAAAAGAAAACGAAAGTTCTTCCTCTCCAAATATTTCTCTCTCTAGTACTTGAAGAAGAAGAAAGGTTGAAGCTAGGGCTCAAGGTCAAGTCTCCATTCTCCATTGTTGTGGGCTTTGATACCAATGTATGATAGCTTTATTCATCCATGGAATCCTTGATTCCATGGAGCCCTTAAGTTCTCTAATTAAAAAGTAGAAATTCTCCAATTTGAGTTCGGGTTTTCTTGTAAGTTGTGGGTATTTATGAAAGTTGATCCAATTAAGTGAATTATAATTGTTTATCCATGAATTGAGAGGATTACATGTTTTTAGGATGAATTTACATGTATCCATTCTTAACCCATGTTTCTAAGATGAAATTGATGTAAATGGGTTTTAATCCATGAAAGGAGAATTTATGGGTTTAGATGTATTCTTATATAGGATATATAAGGTACATTATGAATTGCTTTAAGATTGAAGCATATGTGATGATTATGATATGAGTTGCTTTGAGATTGAAGCATATATGATGACTATGATAGGTATTGCCTTGAGAGTGAAGCATATGTTATGAATTGTTGATTATTGATGAAATTGTTGTGCAAAGGATAGTTCCCACTTGAATTGCTTATGAATGAATGTGAAAGGCTTTCTCATATTGAATGATTCTAGGTTGAAAGGATTGCTTGCCTAAAATTAATCTAAGCTAAAGACTAGGAAATTGATGAGGCTGGAGGCGATTACCATGACCTCTAAATGAAAAGGATATGAGGCGATTACCCATATTCCTTAGAATAGAATAGGAGGTGATTACCCTTATTCCCTAAATTTGAACAAGAGGCGAATACCCATGTCACATGATGGTGTAATAGAGGAATGTAACCATGATCCTAAAGTATGTTGGACTAGAGTCGAGTACCCATGATCCTAAAGTATGTTGGACAAGAGACGACTACCCATGATCCCATTGCAAGAGGGACTAGAGGCGACTACCCATGATACCAAAGTTAAGAAGGGCTCGAGGCGATTATCCATGTTCCTTTATAGTAAGGCAATAGGCGATTCCCTATGTCTATAAAAGATAAGCTAGAATATGTTAAGATAGGTGATGAGCTTGGATTGTTGCTTGAGTTTGCCTTACATGATGAGTAAGACTATTGGAGGATTACCCATGTCTTGGCGATGTATGAATTAAGGTTACTTCAAGAAGTTTTCCCTATTTGTTGATATGATCTATTATGTGCATTGATTATGCTTTATGACTTGTGTTGTCTAACTCTTATGTTTATGTTATGTTTATGCAAGCTATCATATATAGTACATCTTTATACTAACACAAACTCTTGCCTACATTTCGTATCCAAATGTAGGGTCCAGCGGTGTCGACTCTCATCCTTGTGGCTAAGATCTATAGTAGAGGCAAGGTTGAAGATTGGTGAGTCCTTATAGCATTCGAGGATTTGGCCACCATTTCCTTATGTTCTTTTGATTTTAGTTTTGAACATTGTTGTATGGGCTGTGTCCCAAGATTCTATTGTATTAGATGGTTTTTGAGACAAGTGTATTAGACTTCCGCTTCATTTTATAAAACTTTGATTGTGTTGAAAATGTTTTAAATCTTATCAATTTTCTATTTATCTTGACTATGAATGCTAAGTGGCTTATATAAGGCTTCTCGAGGTATTGTATGCCATGTTACATCTAGGGGGTACCCCTGGGTCGTGACAGAGGTGTCACATTATCTCCCCCTTGGGAGCATTCGTCCTAGAATGGGGTTCTAGACATCAAATGGAGACAAGAATTCTATCCTATCAACCCATCATGCATAAAATCACATAAATGCACATATCCGAGGAGGAAACTTCAACTCCAAGCTAAACCATGTTCAAAACATCATCTCATGAAGTCTATATGAAACTCATACTTAATTCACATCAACGTGAGGAAAATTAATCATGTAAACTCATTTTTCTTTCAAAATTCAAGATTTTCATGAATATGCATAAAATTAGGAATCATGGGAATATCTAAGATACATGACACAAAAACAAAGAGTAAACCATGAGGAACTCATTATCTCAAGCTAAAGTAGGGGTAGAAGGAAAAAGAGGGGGATATTGGGACATCATATCGACCTCAGCTTCCCAAGTAGCACCCTAGCTAACTGATTCCTCCACAACACTTTCACGGAAGCAACTTCATTATTTATCAACTTCTTGTCTTGGCGGTCTAAAATCTCAACCGGAACTTCCTCATAAAAAAATTTATCATCAACTCTCAAACCTTCTAAGGGCACTATAGATGTCGGATCACCAATACACTTCTTCAACATAGAGATGTGGAAAACCAGATGCACCGATGCCAATTCATTAGGCAATTCAAGTTTATAAGCAACCTTACAAACACACCTCAAAATCTGATACGGGCCTACATAACGGGGACTAAGTTTCCCCTTCTTACAAAACCTCATTACACCCTTCATGGGTGAGATTTTCAAGTTGACCCAATCAGGAACATCAAACTCAAGATCTCTTCTTCTCACATCAGCATATGGCTTTTGCCGACTTTGATCCATTTTCAACCTTTCTCTAATAAGTCAAACTTTCTCCATAGCATCATTCACAAACTCGGGACCTATTAGTGCAACTTCACCCACCTCAAACCAGCCTATAGGAGATCTACACCTCCTACCATACAATGCCTCAAATGAAGCCATACCAATACTTGAGTGATAACTATTGTTATATTCAAACTCAATCAAAGGCAAGTGATCATCCCAATTCCTTTGAAATCATTCACTCAAGCTCTCAACGTATCTTCCAAAGTTTAGATAGTACGCTCCGCTTATCCATCAGTTTGGGGGTGAAAGGTCGTACTAAGCTTAACATGAGTACCAATACCATTTTGAAAAGATCTCCAAAATTAAGAAGTAAATCAGGTACCACGATCAGAGATAATAAATAAAGGCACTCCATGCAACTTTACCATTTCTTTCAAATATAACTTAGCATAGACCTCCGCTGAATAAAAAACCTTGACGGGAATAAAATGAGCCGATTTCTTCATTTGATCTACTATGACCCAAATCGAGTCATGTTGTCACCGGGTGCGAGGCAAACCAACAATAAAGTCCATATTCAAATCTTCCCACTTCCAAGTAGGAATGCCATTGTCTTGTGATAAACCTCCTGGTTTCTGATGCTCAACTGTTACTTGTTAACAATTAGGACACTTAACCACAAATTCTGCAATATCCTTCTTCATCTCATTCCACCAATAAGTCTCCCGCAAATCACGTTAGATCTTGGTGACCCCGAGTGAATGTAATATTGAGAACTGTGGGCTTCTGACAAGATTTGATCCCTTAATTCATCAACCTCGGGGACACACAAACGACCTTGCTATCTAAGTATACCATCTCCCCCTTGGGAAAAAGCCTCGACGGACTTTTTAAGCATCGCCTTTTTCAATTCAACCAAAGTCGGATCAAGACATTGCTTAGCTTTTACATCCGCCATAAAAGATGATTCTGAATCATTGTGGACCATAACACCAACCTTGGTGGAGTCCACTAAATGCACACCCAACCGAGCCAATCTATGGACATCTCTAACTAACTCCTTCTTCTCTTCTCTAATATGAGCAATACTACCCATAGATAACCGACTAAGAGCATCTACCACCACATTCTCTTTGCCGGGCTGGTAGAGAACACTCATAACTTAAGTTGATAAGCGTCCAATTCTACCTTTTCAACCGGCGTCACTCCCAGAATAGCCGATACCTTGTAAACCTTATCAATGAACTCTTTAGGATCTTCCTCAACCGTAGAACCATGAAACTCCGAAGGATTCATTCTAGTGAAGTCCCTTACTCCACACACCACCATACCCATATTTGGGTTAACAAGAACCTTAACCTCCCTATTGGTTTGAGCCGTCACGGTTTGGGACAACACTTGAAAAACAGCCATAAAATCCGCATTAGTCACTTGTTCGGCCAAAGGGTTGACCGGAGCTTGAAGAGCTTGAGGAGGAGATTCTTGTTCCACATTCTCCCTCACATTCCTTCTAGCATAATCTCTTTGAGTAGCCATATCCTGTAGAACATCGAATAAGGATTAGGAGAGAGACCTTATAGAGTCAAACTCTATCGCACGACTTTAGAGTAATGAAAAAGTGAAGTCTGTCATCATAAATGTGACGCGCTTCACACTCATGAACAAGACTCTACTTGTTGTGGTTTTGAGACATCCTAGAACATTACTAAACCTTGTGCTCTAATTACCAAGTTTTTCATGACCCAGGGGTACCCCCTAGATGTAACATGATGTACAAGAACTCGAGAGGCCTCATACATGACACTTAGCTTTCATAGTCAAGATAATAGAAATCGATAAGATTTAAAACATTATTTCAACATAACCAAATTTTTCAAAACAAAGCGGAAGTCTAAACACTTGTCTCAAAAACCATCTAATAAAATGAAATCTTAGGATGTAGCCCGTACATCATTGTTCAAAACTCATTATGAAAAGAACATAAGGAAAGTAGTGTCCAAATCCTTGGATGAATGAGGACTCGCCAATCTTCAACTGTTCTTCTACTATGGATCCTAGCCACGAAGGTGAGAATTGGGTCGGCCACTACCTTTGGATAAGAAATGTAGGCAAGAGTATACGTTAGTACAAAAATGTACTAAAGATGATAGCATTCATAAACATAACATAAAAGTTAGAGAACATAAGCATGAAACATAATCAATGAATATAATAGATGATCTCAACCTGTAAGGAGTACTTCTTGAAGTAACCTTGATTCATCCTTCGTCAAGACATGAGTAACTACCTCTAATCTTACTCATCATGAAAGGCAAACTGAAGCAATAATCCAAGCTCATCATCTATCATAGAATATCATAACTTATCTTTCAAGGACATGGGGAATCACATCTAGCCTCTTATAAAGGATCATGGGCAATCGTCTCTTGTCCTTTCACTTTGGGAGCATAGGTAATCGCCTCTAGTCCAACTTGCATTATAGGAACGTGGGTAACCACCTCTAGTCCTACTCCAAGGAATATGGGTAATCGCCTCTTATCTATCTCATTAAGAAGTCATGGGTAATCGCCTCTAGCCTCATCATTTTCATAGTTCCTTAGCTTAGATTCATTTTAGGTGAGAAATCCTTTCAATCTAGAATCATTCAATATGAGAAAACCTTTCACACTCATTCATAAGAACTCATGTGGGAAAAACCCTTCCACAACAATCACATCAATATTTGTCAATTGATAACACATATTTCAATCTCAAAGCAATTCTTATCATAAATCATCACATATGCTTCATTATCAAAGCAATTCATATCGTACCTTATTTATCTTATAAGAATACAGATAAATCATAAATTCCCCTTTCATAGAGTAAAACCCATTTTAAATCAATTTTTTCATAGAAACATGGGTTAAGCATGGGTACATGGAATTTCATCATAAAAGCATATAATCCTTTCAATTCATGCATAATAAATAATATTTCACTCAATTGAATCAACATTTATGAGATCCCATAAGTTGAAAGAAAACCCTAACTCAAATTGGGGAATTTCTACTTTTCAATTTGGACAACTTGGGGGCTCCATGGATGCAAGGGTTCCATGGATAAAAAGCTATCATACCTTGCTATCAAATCCCAAAAGCAATTGAAATATAGAGGCTTGACCTTGAACCCTAGCTTGAATCTTCTTCTTCAAACTTCTGGAGAGAGAAATATCCTTGGAGAGAAAGACCTAACTTCTTTTTGGCAACTTTGAAGAGAATAAAGTGAATGAATTAATTTGGGGTTTAAATCACATATATAGGGGTCCTAGGCATAGGCAAAACAACGTAGTATTGTTTTAAAGAAATCAGGAAAAGACCCAGAAAGCCCCTGAAATTACAGTTGACGAATCCCCTACACAATGCACCTTCACGAGCCGTCAAGGATCACACGGTCTATGGTGGAAGCCGTGGTCCTTGACCAGTGGCCTAGAAAACTTTACCCAAAACCCTACTTACCTCTCGATCTACTCCACGAGCCTTCTTTGCCCTCATGATACATCTAGTGGCTCATGTGAAGGGTCTTCCTTAAAGTGGCTACTGCCTCCCCCTTCACGGGCATCATTATGTGTCGTGGTGCTCATCACGAGCCATCTAGGTGATCATGAGAGGGGAGCCCTCTATGGCTTGATACTGTGAGCCTTCACGAGCAGTACTACGCCTCGTGGTGCCCTTCATGACCCATCTAGGACTTCGTGAAGGGTCTCCAGGCTCAGTCTTTAGCTTGTGACCTCTCACTTGGTCCCTTACTTAGCCTACTAGATTTTGAGGTGTTACACAAGCTGTCACGACCCAGGGGTACATCCTAGATGTAATATGGCGTACTTGACCCCGAAGAGGTCTCATACAAGCCCTTAACATATCACAACATAAGATAATAGAAAAGTATGGAAATTTTAAAACTTTATCCATACAATCAAAGTCTTTCATAAAAGCAAGCAAAAGTCTTTACTACACTTTTTGTATCCAACCATCTAAACTCAACTTGAATTAAAACCTTTGGGACACAGCCCATACAATAGTCTCAATATGAAAATAAAAGACATAAAATAAAATAATGGGTTTTATCGTCGAAGCTATGAGGACTCACCAAATCTTCACTCCGTTGCTCCTTAGAAAACCTAGCTTCTAGATTGGGACTCAAATCTCCGAACCCTACATTTGATGAGAATGTAGGCAAAGTATGCGTTAGTACAAAATGTAAAAAATCTGTTAGCTAGCATAACATCATAAGAGCGTGAGATGAGGGTTAGTCAACATAAGACATAATCCATAATCAAATGAAATACTTCATGAAGCATCAATTATAAGCATAAGAGACAATATCATAATCATAAGTAAAGTCTCCAATATAAGCATTATTAAACTCTTAGTCATTCATATCATAATAAAACCATTCTCAGGTAAACTCAAAGCATACTTGAGCAATGCATGAATAACATTCTATAATACCATCCAAGCTAAGTATCCCTTTTTGGTCATCTTTAACATAGTCAATCTCACTAGTCAAGCCTTAGACTCTCATAAGTAGCTTCAAGTCATACTTGTGCAATGTATGAGTAAGACCCCATAATCCTACTTACACTAAGTACCACCTTAGGCCATCACATTAATCACCTTAGGATCTCATCCTTTAGCTTAACTCTCAAAACTAAGGGAATCTCTCACCTTTAGTCAATACTAACAAGGAAGGCAACTCTAGCACAATCCTATCTAAACATACATCATATAAAAGAACACTTTCTTGAATAACCTTAAGTCATACTTGTGCAATGCATGAATGGCATCCCATACTACCATTCATACTAAGTACCACTTTTAGGTCCTCTTACTCACACTTCTTGATTTGGAAATTAGTTCCTCTCTTTAGACCTTAGAACACTATGAGGTACTCCTTTAAGCACATCTTAGTTCATTAATAGGTTGAACCCTATGAGATACTTCTTCAAGCATGTTTAAGTTCATTATTAACATGGATCACATGCGATACTTCTTTAAGCATGTCTAAGTCAATTTATGCTTTTGAACACTATGCGGTACTTCTTTAAGTAAGTCTTAGTTCATTGGATACGAAGATTGCTATAAGAAACCTTAACTCCACTATGTGAAGGCTTCCATCTCATAAGACCTAACTTTGGGAAAACCCACACTCTACAACGTAAGAATTCCCCCTTTAAATTAGATAGTCCTCACATCAACTAGGTGTGGTTTTCCTTTCAACTTGGAGCCCGGACCCTATCTTGTGTGACACTCCATCTGATTGTCAATATCCACTTGAGGCCTAGCATACACCCTAAGATTAACTATTAAGCCTTGCTTAACATTCATGTCTCATGGAAGGATGTCCTTGACAATCAAACCATGTTCAAGTGATTCCATCACTTTATACATTCAAGCATTTATAATGTAGGTTAAGTGAGTATAGGCCTTTCAACATTATTCTACCAATTAGACTTCTATTCATCACATTAACTTTACTCTCAAATCCCTAGTAATTCAACATTCATGACTACAGGCCTTACTCTCAAAGCTTTACTTCTTACCTTCTTCATTCATACCTAAATTTCAAGTATTCTAAACACATTCTTCACTACTAAGTGATTCTAGTCATAATTCACCATAAAGGTTCAACTTCAAGCTTAAGGACATTTGAAGCTTAGTGTTCTTTAATTTGCTTGGGTAATGCTAAATAGATCATATTGAACTGTGCCTATGAGTTAGATAGTTGAGTTTATGCTCATAATTTCTAAAATTGAATATGTTGGTAAAAATGTGAAATTGAATCCTTGTATATGTCGGGTGTTTGTTAAATTTCATGTGAATGAAGTTTGATTAATCCAATGTTGCTTCGATTGCATAATTTTGCGCCATGATAGATGGAGTGATGACTTTCTTAAGTGCAGATCGTCAATTTGAGTAATACTTTGTGATATTTGGGGGAAGTTGGAGCACCCATGCCATAAAAAATGCACATGGTAAGATTGTGCGGTTAATTGGGAATTGTGTATTATGGCGTATTGTGCTTGATTTAGTTAAAATTGGCACTAGAGTGAACACTACTTGTTCATCGGGCTTGTCTTAGTTTGCTAAGGCAATTAGGTGAATCACTTAATAAGTCCCAGCTCTCCTTTGTCGCTTGAATATGTGACCTAGCTACTGTCCCATTCTACGAGCTTTCTTAGTTTACCAAAACCCACTCAGCATATCACCAAGTGGGAGTGGACATAACCCTTTATGTCAGTTCTTTTTAATTTTGCACTTCACTTTCGGTAGACTTGTCTTATCCCACTGAAATCAACATAAAGAATCACCAAGTTGGAGATCACTCTTCCCATCATGCCTGAGTTCTTTGAAATTGTGCACTGTCAACTTTGTCAAATTCACTAAAGCTCACCTGACATGTTAGGTAGACCTCCTTCTAAGTAGGTGAGTGTAACACCCCAGAAACTAGTAGGCTAAACTAGAGCTTGACGTGAGGGTTAGAGTCATAGCTATAACTCCCTATACTTAAATTGAAGGGTTTCGGGTTAGAACGTCAAGGTTCAACTCCCCAAGGACCAACCAAGGGTCCTTGTGGAGGACCCTAGCAGGTTGCCTAAAACAATCCACATACGCAGGGATCCAAGCCCCGTGGGAGAGGGGTCGTGGGTTAGGGTCCCAAACATAAGAGTGGCAGACCACAACCCACGATTGACCAACACGCCCCGTGGGTTCGCTCACGGCTCATGGCGTGGTCTCGTGGTTAAGTGAGGGGCTTTATGGAACTGTAACAACTCAAAAAATGATAGGATGAACTAGAGCCTTGACGTTTGGGTTAGTATGACTTTGAGTTGGTGTCTAGGCTGCTTTAGAACTTAAATGGGGGTGAGGAAGGAGCCTAGGGTGCTTGCTAGGACCTAGACTAGCAAGATAGGGTGGTGGAAATGTTGTTACTTCATGGAGCCTTTTGGCGATGGGCTGCTTGATCGCCTAAAGGGTTGGGCGAGTCGCTCTTATGCCCTTTTGATCGCCTAAGGAACTGCCCTCTTAGCCTTAGTTCTGGAACAATGGGCTAGCTAACTTGAAGCTTGCCATGCTAGTTAGCGGATCACCCATTGATCCCCCTCTATCGCCTAGTTTAGTTCCCATTTGTCCAAGATGCTGGACCAAAGGGCGAACTAAATGGTTTCTCGCCAACCTGGTTGGTGTGTCGCCCTTTGGCACCTCTCCTTCGCCCAATGACCAGCCCTTTGAGTGAGCTCACTAGAACAAAGGGAGAGCCAAGGGTGCATTTGGTGAGCCCAAAGTTCCAAAGGGTGAGCTTAGATGGGCAAGGGGCAGATTTTTAAGTTACAACTTGTAGGGTCAACTTCAAATGATGATATCTCTTAGCTCAAAACGTAGGTGGGCCATTACCTATCCAATTAAAGGTCTTTGAGTCCTCTTTCCAATGCCACCGAGTTTGCTCAATTCTAATCTCAGAATAAAAAGTTAAGCCCGCAAATAGTGAAGCACTATAAAAATAGGCATGCCAAGGGCCATTAGGCGAGTCGCCTAGCCAAGGGGTGCAAAGGACGAGATTAGACAGGTTTAGTGCAAACTTTTAAGTTTAAACTTTGTGGGTCCTTAATTCTTTTCCTAAGTTGAGTCCCTATTATTCTATCCCTTTTCTAGCAACTATAAAACCCTTTTAGACCTAATTATTTCATTTAAGTCTCTCCAATTAAAATTAAAAAGAAACCCACCTCGTCTCAAATATTTCTCTCTTTAATCCTCCATTGAAGAATGTCAAGAACTTGGAGCTAGGGTTTTGATTCAAGGTGATTTCTTCATCAAATCTCTTGGGGAATCTTAGCAAAGGTATGGTGATCCTTCATCTAGGGATAGCTTCCATCCCTAGAGTCAATTCCAAATAGATTTCAAAGATTTCAAGTTCATGAAAAACTTAGGGTTTTACTCAATCTCATGGGTTCTTTCATCAAATGTTTTCAAAAGGTTTCTAATGACGAACTATGATTATATTGATGATTTAAGATGATTTTACTCTATGAACCCATGATTTCTCTCAACTCCTAAATTGTGTCATTATGAAGTCGGTTTGTTGTTTATGGAAGCTTGTGATTGGAATATGTCTAAATTGCTTTGGGTTATTGGATGGTATTCTTGTTTATGCTTAAGTATGGTAGATTGATGATGAATTGATGACTTGTGAGCATGGCCTTGAAGGGGTAAGTTATGATTTATTTCTTGAAAGGTGAATTAGATGTTAATCCACTTGAATGGTGGAGGTGTTTACTTACTATGTACATTGTGATCATGGCCTTGAAGGCATAATGTGAGGAATTGAAGTATTATCATGTTGTTGTATATATGAATGTGAAGTGAAGCATGTGTGTGATCTAAATGAGTGAATGATGATCATGATTAGAAGGTAATTTGTGTTGGGATTGAAAGTTATCTCTCTATTAACACTTGTAAATGATGGTGATTATGTGAAAGGCTATTCTCACATACACATACACACATGAATGAACGAACTAATGTAAATAATGTAATGTACTCCATGGGGAATAATTCCGAGCACTGAGTGGATATGGATTTGGATGGGTGTTCATCTGAGTTGAGGTGGGGCACCTAGTAGCAATCTCTTGAGATGGATGCTCATCTGAGTAGAGGCAGGGAATCTAGTAGAAATCTCCCTATCCCTTAAACTATGTTCCCAGATAGGTCTAGCTAGTGGATCCACTTAAAGCTAAACAAATGATGGTCAGGCAAGTAGGAATACCTTTATTTGGTGAGGGTGACACCGGGATTCCATGTCAAGCTCACATGGTCTATGTCGATTAAGGCTTACCCCCACAATAATGTTAATGCATTATGGTTTCTTAAGGATATACTACTTAGTGTGGGTGGTGGAATGGGACTCCATCTATGCATTGCACAAGTAGGCATTTGAGAGAGGTCATGGTGTGTTCCTTATAATGTTAATAAATGAATAAGCTCTTATAATTAAGCTAATGAAGAATGTTGTCTCTTATATGCTTTGATATAGATGATGCATTCTATACTTGGATTGTATTATGAGTACTTCGTTGTCTTCACTATTGTAAATGAATGTGCCTTGTCTATGGTGACTTCAAAGGAGTACTTAGTGTAAGTAGTAGTATGGGATGCTACTTGCACATTGCACAAGTATGACTAAGAGTTATTTTAGATGTTGGTCTTAAAGCGGTAATGTGATGTTTATGGTTCTTATATGCTTTATTGTGTAAAAGTGGAGAAGACGAATGGTAAGTTCACTTTTGGTGATCTTAATGTGGTACCTTGGTGTGGATAGTGGTATGGGACACTATCCATACATTACACAAGGTGTAGCATGAAAGTGGAGGCTAAAGGTAAAGGTAAAGGTAGATATGTATATGTGATATTGTTCAAATGTGAAAATGTGACTTGTATGTTGATTGTGACTTATAATATGCCTCTTATATCAATATTCATGGAGTTTTATCAAAATGGCATACTAGCATGACTTTCTAACAAAAATTTCCTTTTAAGCATGTTTTTGCATGGTCATCATACTTAGTACAGTTTCGTGTGCTAACCCATATTCCCTTATTTTTACTACAAGTGTCGGTTGTGGTAATTGAGTATCTCTCTAGTTGGAGCTTGGACTAGACTTCTTCGAAGACATCTTTTGGTATATCCTCATAGATCGAGGACAAAGACTTTTAGTGTTTCTAGTTCCTTTATGTTTTAAGACTATTGTTAAGACTTCGTTTGTAAAAGGGCCGTGACCCTATCTTGTTATGTTTTGTCTTAAGATGGCCATGTGAGACTTTAGTATTCCGCTTCTTTATAAATGTTTTTATTGTTGGTTTTATTAAGAAAAAATTTAATTCCGCACTGTTTTTATTACCTAAGCGATGAATTAATGCTATGAGGCCTATATAAGATGCCTTCGGAGTCGAGCACGCCGTGTTGCATCCGGGGCCTAGACTCGGGTCGTGACAAACATGGTATCAAAGCACAAGGTTTTGGGAATGGTTTTAGGGTTGATTTCTCACAAGCCACGCCTAGTAGAGTCTTGTTCATCGGTGTGAGGCACGATACATCTATGAGCGAGAGGCTATAGGACGATAATAAGTTACCCTTCTTTCATATTCTTGAAGTTGTGCCTTAGAGTGTGGTTCTATAAGTGCCCTTTTCCTAATCCTTCTCTTGTGTTTATAGGATATGAATACAAGAAGCGCTAATGCAAGGAGGGCATAAGAGGATAATATGAATGAGAAGGTTCCTTCTCCAGCTCCTCAAGGACCTTAAGCTCCTAATGAATAATGGGTCATGTCTAATGTGGAGATAAGGGCGGCCTTCCAAACTCTGATCCAACTCATGATGGTTCAAACTCAAGCCGTCACCACTCAAACTCAAGCCTTAACGGCCCAAGCCAACAGAGAAGTTAGGCCCTGGGTAGAGCCCAATGTGAGAACCATGGCCTCACGGTTGAGAGATTTCACTAGGATGAACCCTCTTATCTTCTTGGGTTCCAAAATGAATGAAGACCAACAAGAGTTTTTGGAGAAGGTCTATAAGATAGTGGAGGCTATGGGGTTCACTGCTATTGAAAAAGACGAGTTAGCTGGGTATCAATTGAAAGATTTGGCCCAAGTGTGGTACACGCAATGTAAAGACAATAGGCCTTTAAGGGCGGGTCCCATAAGTTGGGAAGTATTCAAGAAGGCCATCCTTGATAGGTTCTTTCCCCGTGAGAAGAGGGAAGCCAAAGTTGAGGAGTTCATCAACCTTCTCCAAGGAGGTATGAGTGTCCAAGAATACTCCTTGAAATTCACTAAGTTGTCCAAATATTCCCCCTCTTTGCTTTCTGACCTGAGGGATGAGATGAGTCGCTTTGTCACCGGTGTGTCGGATGCTATTGAAGAAGAGTGCTGAGCGGCAATGCTCCATGACAACATGTATATCTCAAGGTTGATGGTACATGCTCAACAAGTTGAGGAGTCAAGGCTTAAGAAGAAGAATAGAGAGGCAAAAAGGGCTACACCCAAGGAACAAAGTCAACCAAGGTCTAAAAAGAGGTTCTACAACCAAGAGTCCCCAATGGTCAACAATGATAGGGTGTCTAATCCTAATTCCCAAGGAGGAAATGGAAGTGGTTTTTATTTTGAGAGGCCTATATGTGACAAGTATGGAAAGCAACATTTGGGTAAGTGCCTTGCCGGCACGGATGGGTGCTTTAGGTGTGGAAAGAAGGGTCATAAGATGAGAGACTGCCCAACAATTTCAGCAAAAGGGAGAGAGGCCAAACAAGCTTCTCTCGAGGGCCTGGATTCTAATGCTCCAAGGAAGAATCGTTTCTATGTTCTTCAAGAAAACAAGGACAAAGGAGCTAATCCGGACGAAGGTACCGGTAAGTTATAGATCCTTGTTGTTGTGATGAGGTCCTTATGTTATTTTCGTGTTAGCCTTAGTTGGGTTTTCTCCTAAGTGGGGGATGGTATTTTGAATAGTAAGGTTGTTGAGAGTGTTGATATCCTTATCTCTTTCCTTCTATTCTTACTCGAGCTTGAAACCAAGAATTCCTTGTAGCTTGTTGCATGTTTTGGAGTCTTTTGTGAAATTGAGTTTCCATGGTCTCCTTATGTTATGCATGTTCTATTTCGAATTCTTGTTAGATGAGAAAATGAGTTTTCATAAATGTGTTCCTCATGTTGATATGCATCTATAATGAGTTGTTTAATTATTTCATGAGTTGACTCATTGAACATGCCTAAATGTGCTTTATTGAAAAGTTGCATAATGTGCATTTATGATAAAATTTCATATTGTGCTTAATGATATTGTGAGGAGCATGATGTGATTTGGAGAAGGAAGTTCCTCCAATGAAAATGAAAAATGTTAATGTTTTGATGGATAATGAGTTTGTAGATGTAGTTCCTACTTTCTTGTTGTGTATTGAGCTTGTAGATATGGAGTTGATATTTACACTTATGATTATGCATTTATATTGATGTTGCATGCATGATTGATGGGATGCTAGTCGTGAGTCATTTTTCCCTTTAAATGTTTTAAGTGTCATTCGAGGATGAATGTTCCTAAGTGGGGGATAATGTAACAACTCGGAAAATGATAGGATGAACTAGAGCCTTGATGTTTGAGTTATTATGACTTTGATTTGGTGTCTAGGCTGCTTTAGAACTTAAATGGGGTGAGGAAGGAGCCTAGGGTGCAAGCTAGGACCTAGACTAGCAAGATAGGGTGGTGGAAACCTTGTTACTTCATGGATCCCTTTGGCGATGGGCAGCTTGATCGCCCAAAGGGTTGGGCGAGTCACCCTTATGCCCTTTTGATCGCCTAAGGAATTGCCCTCTTAGCCTTAGTTATGAAACAATGGGCGAGCTAAGTTGAAACTCGCCAAGCTGGTTGGCGGATCGCCCATTGCTCCCCCTCCATCACCTAGTTTACTTCCCATTTGTCCAAGATGCTGGAACAAAGGGCGAGCTAAATGGTTGCTCGCCAACCTGGTTGGCGTGTCGCCCTTTGGCACCTCTACGTCGCCCAATGACCAACCATTTGAGTGAGCTCATTGGAACAAAGGGCGAGCCAAGGGTGCACTTTGTGAGTAGCCTAGTGCACTTGGCGGGCCCAAGGTTCCAAAGGGTGAGCTTAGACGGGCAAGGGGCAGATTTTTAAGTTACAACTTGTAGGTCAACTTCAAATGATGATATCTCTTAGCTCAAAACGAATTAGGTGGGTCATTACCTATCCAATTAAAGGTCTTTGAGTCCTCTTTCAAACGCCACCGAGTTTGCCCAATTCCCATATCGGAGTAAAAATTTAAGCCCGAAATAGTGAAGCACTGGAAAAATGGGCGAGCTAAGGGCCATTAGGCGAGTCGCGTAGTGCCCTTGGCGAGCCAAGGGGTGCAAAGGGCGAGCTTAGACGGGTTTAGTGCAAACTTTTAAGTTTAAACTTTGTGGGTCCTTAATTCTTTTCCTAAGTTGAGTCCCTATTATTCTATTCCTTTCCTAGCAACTATAAAACCCTTTTAGACCTAAATTATTTCATCTAAGTCTCTCGAATTAAAATTAAAAAGAAACCCACCTCCTCTCAAATATTTCTCTCTCTACAATCCTCCATTGAAGAAGGTCAAAAACTTGGAGCTAGGGTTTTGATTCAGGGTGGTTTCTTCATCAAATCTCTGGGGAATCTTAGCAAAGGTATGGTGATCCTTCATCTAGGGATAGCTTCCATCCCTAGAGTCAATTCCAAATAGATTTCAAAGATTTCTAGTTCATGAAAAACTTAGGGTTTTACTCAATCTCATGGGTTCTTTCATCAAATGTTTTCAAAAGGTTTCTAATGATGAACTATGATTATATTGATGATTTAAGATGATTTTTACTCTATGAACCCATGATTTCTCTCAACTCCTAAATTGTGTCATTATGAAGTCGGTTTATTGTTTATGGAAGCTTATTATTGGAATATGTCTAAATTGCTCTGGGTTATTGCATGGTATTCTTGTTTATGCTTAAGTATGGTAGATTGATGATGAATTGATGACTTGTGAGCATGGCCTTGAAGGGGCAAGTTATGATTTACTTCTTGAATGGTGAATTAGATGTTGATCCACTTGAATGGTGGAGGTGTTTACTTACTATGTACATTCTGATCATGGCCTTGAAGGCATAATGTGAGGAATTGAAGTATTATCATGTTGTTGTATATATGAATGTGAAGTAAAGCATGTGTGTGATGTAAATGAGTGAATGATGATCATGATTAGAAGGTAATTTGTGTTGGGATTGAATGTTATCTCTCTATTAACACTTGTAAATGATGGTGATTATGTGAAAGGCTATTCTCACATACACATACACATATGAATGAACGAACGAAAGAACGAATGAGTTTAATGAAAATATTATGAATGTGGAATCTGTTGAAAGGCTATTTCTCAATTGTACTCTAATGAATGAAAAGACTTGTTGTGAAAGGACTTTCTCACAATAAGGGGATTCATAGGTGAAACGTTATTCTCATCTTTGAATCTATGAGCTTTCCAATGAATGAATGAATGTTGGGTTCGGGATGGATGCTCATTTGAGTTGAGGTGGGGTATCTAGTAGCAATTCCTTATCCCATAACAAACTAATGTAAATAATGTAATGTACTCCATGGGGAATAATTCCGAGCACTGAGTGGATATGGATTGGGATGGGTGTTCATCTGAGTTGAGGTGGGGCACCTAGTAGCAATCTCTTGAGATGGATGCTCATCTGAGTAGAGGCAGGGAATCTAGTAGAAATCTCCCTATCCCTTAAACTATGTTCCCAGATAGGTCTAGCTAGTGGATCCACTTAAAGCTAAACAAATGATGGTCAGGCAAGTAGGAATACCTTTATTTGGTGAGGGTGACACCGGGATTCCATGTCAAGCTCACATGGTCTATGTCGATTAAGGCTTACCCCCACAATAATGTTAATGCATTATGGTTTCTTAAGGATATACTACTTAGTGTGGGTGGTGGAATGGGACTCCATCTATGCATTGCACAAGTAGGCATTTGAGAGAGGTCATGGTGTGTTCCTTTGTGACACTAGGTTTCCATGTCAAGCTCACATGGTGTATGCCGGTTAAGGCTTACCCCCACAATAATGTTAATGAACTATGGTTTCTTAAGGATATACTACTTAGTGTGGGTAGTGGAATGGGACACCATATATGCATTGCACAAGTAGGCATTTGTGAGAGGCCATGGTGTGTTCTTATAATGTTAATAAATGAATGGGCTCTTGTAATGAAGCTACTGAAGAATGTTGTCTCTTATATGCTTTGATGTAGATGATGCATGCTATACTTGGATTGTATTATGAGTTACTTCCTTGTCTTGACTATGGTAAATGAATGTGCCTTATCTATGGTGACTTCAAAGGAGTACTTAGTGTATCTAGTAGTATGGGATGCTACTTGCATATTGCACAAGTATGCCTTAGAGTTGTTTTAGATGTTGGTCTTAAAGCAATAATGTGATGTTTATGGTTCTTATATGCTTTATTGTGAAAAGGTGGATAAGGCGAATGGTAAGTTCACTTTTGGCGATCTTAATGTGGCACCTTGGTGTGGGACGCTATCCATACATTTCACAAGGTGTAGCTTGAAGGTTACTTGAGGTGGAGGCTAAAGGTAAAGGTCAAGGTAGATATGTATATGTGATATTGTTCAAATGTGAAAGTGTGACTTGTATGTTTGTTGTGCCTTATATTATGCCTCTTATATCAATATTTATGAGGTTTTATCAAAATGGCATACTAGCATGACTTTCCAACAAAAATGTCCTTTTAAGCATGTTTTTGCATAGTCATCATACTTAGTACATTTTTGTGTGCTAATCCATATTCTCTTATTTTTACTTCAAGTGTAGGTTGCGGTAATTGAGTATCTCTCTAGTTGGAGCTTGGACTAGACTTCTTTCAAGACATCTTTTGGTATGTCCTCATAGATCGAGAAAAAGGACTTTTAATGTTTCTAGTTCCTTTATGTTTTAAGACTATTTTTAAAATTTCGTTTGTAAAAGGGCCGTGATCCTATCTTGTTAAGTTTTGTCTTAAGATGGCCATGTGAGACTTTAGTATTCTGCTGCTTTATAAATGAATTTTTGATTGTTGGTTTTATTAAGAAAAGTTTTAATTCCGCACTGTTTTTATTACCTAAGCGATGAATGAATGCTATGAGGCTTGTATAAGACCCCTTCGGGGTCAAGTACGCTGTGTTGCATTCGGGGACTAGACTCGGGTCGTGACAGTAACTTTTCGGAATTAATTAGTTATTAAGTGACGTCCTTTTACCCTAGTTTAGACCAACTATTTCAAGACTTTAGACACTTAATTTAGTCATTCCAAATAATTATTTCTAAACCCACCAAAACGAACCCAATTCCCTCTAATAAATCCTCTCTCTAGATATAAGAAGAAGAAGAGGGTAAAGCGAGGTCAAGACTCCATTGTTTCAAGATTGCTAGGCTTTGTAATCAAGGTACTATGGCTTATTAATTCATGGACTCCTTTCATCCACGAAGACCCCATATTTCCCCCAATTGTGAAGATGAACCCCAATTCTTGTTAGGGTTTCTTCCTATATTGTGGGTATTGTTGTATGTTGATCCAATTGAGTGGATAATGGTTTTTTATGATTGTTTATGATGTAATTACATGTTTTTAATATGATTATACATATATATTCTTGATTAACCTAAGATTCTAAGGTGAAATTGATATAGTTTGGTTTTATGTCATGAAAAGGGAAATTGAGGGTTTATATGTGATCTTCTAAGATTGATGAATTACTTTATGAATTGCTTGAGATTAGAGCACCTAGATATGAATTTCTTAAAAGTAAAGCTTGTTGACATGAATTGATTATATTAGGGCTTATATGATGAATCATGGTTAGTAGTGTTGAGATTGAATTTATATGATGATATATGATTAAAATTGCTTAAGAATGAAGCATGTGGTTAGATTGTCTTGAGAATCAGGCATATATGGTGACCATGGGAAGTATTGCTTGAGATTAAGGCTTGTAGTATGAATGTGATTTCTAGGGCCTTGAGAGTAAAAGCTAATATGAATGAACTAGAAATGTTAAGGCCTAGAGAGTGAAGCTATTATGTATGTTGATTTGTATATGGTATCATTTTGGAAGGACTCTACCCACATGTCCTATATTATGAGTATATGAGATTATGCATGTAGTGATTTGATTGCTTGAATTGTGATTATATCCATGTCTAATGTAGTCATTCTAGATGTGTTGGTTTGATATGAGCTTTGACCCTTGAAAGGGAAATATATGATATTATGCATGTTTTATGAAGGTTATGTATATGTTTTAAGACCACTTTGAGGGTAAAGTGATTATGACTATGATGTAATTGTGGTGTTAATTAAAAGGATATTCTCATTTACACACCTCTGTATGAATATGATATGATGTGAAAGGTTTTCTCACAATATGATGATTCTAAGGTTGAAAGTCTATTCTCACCTATTGAATCTATATGATGACATGGGCGGTGAAAGGTTATTCTCGCGCATGATCTATGAGCTATCCTATGAATTATGTTGGATTGAGTCCAAATACATCCTTCCATGAATACGTAAGTCAAGACTTAATATGTATTCCGTGGGAATGAATGCTTAGCACCGAGTGGATATTGAATATGAGATGGAAGCTCTTCCATTAGAAAGGCCGGGTTTCTAGAATCAATCTCTTGAAATGGAAGCTCTTCCGTTAGAAATGTTGGGTTTCTAGTAGCAATCTCCTTATCCCATAAACTACGTTCCCCCCATAGGCTACTTAGCTATTGGATCCACCTAAGCTAAGAGTATGGTTGTACCTTAGGCAGGTAGGACAACACTTTTTGGTGTGGGTAACACCGAATTCCATGTAAGCTCACATGATTTATGTTGGTTAAGGCTAATTCCCACAAGGTCAAGTCTGGTATGAACTATGGTTACTCAAGAAGCTTTACTTAGCATGAGTGAGATTTATGGGGCCTTAATCATGCATTGCACAAGTATGCTTTGAGGGTGTCTATGGTATGTTCCTCTTTTGTTATGATGATCTATGTAATGAATATGCTTAAGGCTATGTATTTGTATGATGTATGCTTAACTTGGATTATTGCCATAAGTTGCTTTCCTTGATATGATTGACTAAAGGTGAATGTTCCCTTGTTTATGAAAAATAAGCTAAGGATGAGATCAAAAGATGATAAAGATGAATGAGGACCTAAAGTGACTTACTTAGCATGAGTGAGATTATGGGATCTTATCCATGTCTTGCACAAGCTTTCCTTGAGGTGGCTTATGAAGTGTTTCTCTTATGTTATGTTGTTCTAAATGCATTGATTATGCCTATTTCTATGATGTTATCTCTTATGCTAACAAGTTATGATTTTTGTCTATCATGTTATAGCCTATGTCTTATGATGATGTCTCTTATACTTATGACTTATGTTATTGTCACTTATGATTATGGTATAGGTCTTGCATTGACTAATGCCTCTTATATGCTTATTTTGATGATTTATGCTAGCCATCATATTTAGTACATTATTGTACTAAGACATACTTTTGCCTACATTCTTATCAAATGTAGGGTTCGACGATATTGACATCCATCCTTGTGGCAAGGTTCATAGTAGATCAAGAAGATAAGTTTTGGTGAGTCCTCATAGAATTGAGGATTTGATCACCCTTTTCTTTTATGTCCTTCTTTTATGATTAGACCTTTGTATGGGATATGTCTCTAACTCTTTTCAAGTATTAGATGGTTTGAGACAAGTGTAATAGACTTCCGCTTCGTTTTATGAGGCTTTCATTGTATTGAAAAAATGTTTTAAATTTCTGTACTTTTCTATTATCTTATGTTATGATATGCTAAGTGGCTTTCATTGAATCGTTCGGGGTTCCATGTGCCATGTTACATCTAGGGGGTACCCCTGGGTCATGACAATGAGGCTCATGACAAAATTTTGAAATGCATTTCCTTTGGGTTTGATTTCAACTAACCTTCACCACATCTATGATTCTATGATTGTGCCTTGCAGGAAAATGGTTAAAGCGAAAGGCAAGCAAGTTATCTCCTCTCATATGGAATCTAACAGAGAATCCTTTCCTCCTCCATCTAAAAGGTATAGGGGGATCTCTATTAATGAGCTGTCTGGGCTTTAAGACAACAAAAAACCAATCCACGCTCGGTGTGAGTGAGAAACCTGAAGGTTGTTGCTAGAAAAATAACACACATCCAGTCCAAGATGTTCCTACCCACTCAAGCTCAGGCACCCGCATCTCATGCTCTTATGATCATTTCTACAAAGGCACTCTACAAGCTCAATGCTGCTGGGGAATGCACAATCCTAGAGGAGAGACAACTCTATATTGATGGTCCCATGAGTGAGTACCTAGCTATCTGGGACATGATTCAATTTCACAAGTTTGAGGGGTTTATAAAGCCTCAAAATCCATATGTTTCTTCTTGGGTGTGAGAGTTTTATATGACCAATGCACAGGCCTTGCCAAAGAAGAGGAAGGACACAATTTGGAAGCTGCGCATTTGAATGATGTTGAGGTGCATTGTATGATGGTACAATTCCATGCAGTTGCATTCAACACTGCCCTAGGCATGCTAGAAAATTAGGCTGGCATGTTTACAATACAGATGCATTATGATCTTGAGAAGCTCAAAGATTGGTTGGCACGACTTATCTCCGATACTTCTCCTCCCTGGAAGGCTGATGATGCAAGAATAAATAAGAAGGATATAAATATTAGGGCTTAATATTGGTTTACTTTTATAAGTAGCGGTATCATGCCTTCACAAAACAAGTCCATCCTTAGGCACCCAAATGTTGTTTTAGCTGGTACAATCATAGATAGAGAAAAGATTAATTTGGGGTCGATCATTGTAGATGAGATGTTGATGAGGGAAAAACATGAATAAACCTCACTCCCATTTTTTGTCTTGATCACACTACTGTGTGGATATGCATGAGTTCCATTTTGGGGGAAAATTGATTTTAGGAGAACTATAGCCTTTTCCATGGTTTCTGGGACCTTGACCCACGACCCCTGACCTACAGGGTGTGGGTCCCTGTCGTGGATGGACTGTATTGGGCAGTCTACTAGGGTCCTCCTCAAGGACCCTTGGTTAGTCCTTGGGGAGTCGTACCTTGACGTTCTAATATGAAACCCTTCATTCTAAGTACGGGAAGCTAAATTCATGACTCTAACCCTAACATCAAGCTCTAGTTTAGCCTACTAGTTTATGGTGTGTTACACTAGGCAATAAGTGCCTTTAGCCCACAAGCCTAAGGCATCTTCACTAGAGGTTCCACGAGCCGTGGTTCTTGCTGCGAGCCATGGTCTTTACCATGAGTCTTGAGGCATTGGCTTGCCACTTCCTTCCACCCTCACACAAACAACTCCCCTCCACGAGCCTTCCCACGAGCCGTGAAGTGGCTTGTGAAGAGGGGCTGATTTTTGGCAGATATGGGGAGGCTATTTCCTAGCCCACCACGAGCCGTTGTGGTGGGTGTGGTAGGTTGTAGGTGGGGCAGTGCCTACACCAATATAGGTTGCCTTAGCCCGCTCCCTTGGCCCTTGTTCTTCTTCCTTGACTTTAACTGTCACGTTTATCTCTAGTTTAGCCTACTAGTTTCCAGCGTGTTACAATTGTGCTCAATGTAGATGTCTTGAATAGTAATCATGATGAGTATTGTGTTAGTGTTTGTATTGAAAGAATAAATCAACGTGGTTGCACTTTTGAATGTTCTTTCTGATTCTTGTGTTGACTAGATGCGTTTTGATATGAGCCTTGCAATGACCATCACATGCAAGCCTTTTATTTTATCAGGTTGTGCTAAATAATTATGTTTGAAGTGCCATGCATGGTAAGGTTGTACTTGGAAGCATGCTTGTAAAATCCTAGAATTTGCCTTGTTAGTCAAATTGTCTAGATTTGGTGAATGTTAGAAATGTTCTTGGGCAGAAATTTTGAGAGGGAACCCAAATGCCATATCCTTTTTGTGACTACCTTGTGAGGGTGTGCAACCATTTTGGCACCATTTGAGCCTAATCTATTTACTGACAACCGTATTGAAACCTCTTGAGAAAAATTACCCTTAACTTCTAACCCAAAATCCTTTACGAAGCATTGATTTGTTTGAATAGCCATCTTAAAAGAAAGGAAAGCCAAGTGAAAGACAAAAAAAGACTCAACTTTGAAGTATGTTACAAAAAGAACAAACCTCTCCATTAAACAAAAGAGATTGTAATGAATAAACTTTTGAAAATTGAAATGAAAAAGATAGTTTAGTGAAATAAAAAGGGGTTTCCAATACAATGATTGACAAGTCAAAGTTTGAGTTCTCAAATGAAAAGAACTTGAGAAGAGGTGAACATGATCGCAACAATGCTTTGAAAAGGTGGAGTCTTTAGGACAAATTGACCATACCTTAACCCTCAACTCCATTACAAGCCTAAAGGCCCTTGAGATCTTGCACTAACTGGGCTGTGTGATGATTGGATGATCTGGGCAAAACCTATGGGATGAAGCTTTGCATGTATTTCTCTTTAGGGGGAGTGAGAGTTGTATTGATTCCTAAATTCTTTATTGATTTGGTTGTGAGAGCATGTAATTGTCCTTCATGTGAAAACACTTGAATGCATTTGTTGAAACTTGCTTTTGCATTAGTAAAGAAGCTATAGTGAGCTTGAGGTTGGTTTGATACCGGCTAGTCAACCTTTAAAGTTATTTGATCATAAATGAGTGTCACATATTATTGAGAGTACTCCTGTAATGGAACTTTCATTCTAGCTCTCACTGAGATCTATTATAGACACCCTTCTTGAACTCATTGTGTTCTTTATTTACTTGACGACAAACAATAGTTTAAGTTAGGGGTGTTGATAAGTGGTAAATTTACACTCATTTGAGACCTATTTAGTTCAACAATTAGTGTCCTCAATGCCTAATTATGTCATATTCTAATGATATTTTGTTGATTTGCATCTTTGAAGGTTAAGGGACAAGACAATGAAGAATGTTTGGAAGAATGGTCGTGTAAACTCCACATTGTTGATCGCCTAACAAGAAGGGTGGATTGACCAACTGAAGTATAGCTAGAATTGATAGAGTTCAACACTTCAATTAACTGAGACCGGTTGACGAACTCAAAGAGGAACGGTGACTCGCCGAACTTGCTGACAATCGTTGATGGCAATAGGACTTGTAGAAAATATTAAAGGATTAAAAGTCAAACAAAGATGGTACTCGATGATTCACAAAATATGAAGGAAGACTAGAACGAGCTTGTTGAATGAGGTTCAATCACCTGAAGCATAAAGCAAGAGAAAGGCGAGCTAATGAATAAATGCCGATCCACCAAATCTGCTTGGTGAATCCGACCAACGTCCCTAAAATGGTCCCACATTGAATTTTTGCATAGATTTTGGGAAACTAAAAATAGCCCAAATAAGAGAGAAAATAGGATACTGAAATCTTTTCTAGGATGTTCTTAACACTTTTCTCTAGAGTTTTTAGACTGAGAAACACTTTACCTTGTGAAGAACATTTTTTAGTTTTGGGGCTTTCAACTTTGCTCTTAATTTGTACAATGTGTAGTTGAATTCAAAGTGGGTGTTTCTTATAATTTCTTAATTTCATATGATCACTTATGGCTTGTTTCATGAAAGTATAATTTATTTACACTTTGTGATGGGTGGCTAAAACCCCAAAGTCTAGGGGTGCAATTCTACGGTTGGGTGTTGATTTAATGTAGTGGGTATGTGTTATGTTTTGTTGTGTTGTTTTTCATCTATGGATTTGTGTTAATTAGTATGGTTTAACTTTTGTGATAGGGTTGCACACTTAATCCTACTTCTGATCATCGATTGATGCTCAAAAGAGATTTATTACAGGGGGTAATTAGTTCGATACTTGCAATTTAGGTTTGATGTCTGTAATTTGCTTGAAAAAAGAGATTATGGGTCAGATCTAATTGAACTATTTATACATCGAAAGAGAGATAATGTTAGGTGTTGGGTTGTTTAGTTATGCACATAGGTGAGACTGAAAGGAGATTCTATGGACTGATGCTATGAGATCGAAAGAAGATTAGTATCATTGAAGATGACCAAGCCTATCCATGATTCGCACTTCCGCTTGGGTCGAGGCTTCCACTCCGTCCTAAGACAGATCAAAGAAGAGTGGGGAACCTCTCGCAGGTTTTTGGAATTCGACATCAGGAAATGTTTTCACACCATCGACCGACATCGACTCATCCCAATCTTTAAGGAAGTGTTCAGCTCTATAGAGCAAGACCACTACCCCTATGTGATATCAATTTTCAGTCCCCGCATCCCTATTACTTGTTACTTATTAGAATTTCTGAAATATTAGTTTAATTGTGAATCTTGATATCAAAATTCTTTTTGTAAATTTTATGGAATCATCCACTTGTTGTTCTAATTGCTACAAATGAATTGATTTACATTCTAACTTTCTTGATAGAATTCTCTGCACTATATAGTCTTTGTGGGATTCAACCCCGACTCTTAGTTGGGTCTTTAAATTGATGACGATCGCTTAATAATTGGATTTGTTTTAGAGAGTATTTTGAGTGTTATGATACAACAAGATGGATATGCCTAAGTCTTTTCAAACTATTCATGTTTGTTACTTTTATTTATTTATTTTCTCTTAACTAATGATAATCAGAAAAAAAGGTCAGAAGTTGAAGTCATCAAGTTATCAAAGATGGAAAAGGCCATTGTTGTCTCTTGGACAGGTAGTAGTAAGCGTATGATTTACCATAACAAAACAAAAAGGTAACATATAATTAAAACTATTTGTGCAAAGATGATGTTATGTTATAAATTTGTCTTGTCTTGACCACTCCCATGTCTTTTCATCTCTGTGTCTTGCATTATGTTTACTGTGCGAAGAAGTGGACAAGAGCACAAACAACTAATTTAGTGAACTTATTTTTGAGCACATTAAGTCAAATAATTGATATAGCCATATAATTGAAAGTGGTTCTTACCGGACTGCTAGTTCACATTTTGTGGCACATGTTTGTTTGTCCTTGTTCACCTTTGTAAACATCTACGTCATGGTTTTAATTAAATAAAAATCATGCAAACTACCATAATAAACTGTTGTTGCTTCCATTCAGTGTCATGCTCTAGCTGATAAAGCAACTGATGCTTTTTACAAGCTTAGTAATACTCAATCTAATATCAAAGCCTATGTATTTGATGGTATGAGAGTTTTAGATATCTTAGATTTTTCTTTCTCATGACACAAAATAAAAAGTGATTATATTTAAAGTTTCTGTATTTGATGCTCTCTTTTTTGAACTTATTATTTCCTCCCAAATAATGAGGGCCTCTCTCGTGATTGTACATTATCTGAGCCATTGTTCCAAAGCTTAATCTGGATGATGTCTTTGAGAAAAAGAATCAAATTGCTAAAGAAGTGGAGGATGGACTTAAAAAGTTAATTCATTCCTATCATATACGGTTGCAATAGAAATGAAAAACAATGATAAGTATTGTGCTTTTTTTTCCTTTATATGATATGTATGCAATGTTTGTTGATGGGTATGAGATTGTTCAGACACTCATAGTGTGCATACAACTAGATGAACACGTTAAGAGATTGTTCAGACACTCATAGTGTGTATAGAGCTAGATGTACATGTTAAGTGAGGTATGAATGAAATCAATATAGGTATCATGCATAACCTTTTTCCTTTTTATGTATGAATGAAATCAATGTCAGTATCATCTAGGTATTGAATGTTGATGGTATTACTGGTGGCTTCAATTTTCAGGTAATGTGAGCTTGATCTGAATCTAGTTTCCCAGTTTTCCCATGATATTTGTGATAACTTTAGTCCTAGTAGACATAAAGCATGATAGAGATTTTTGTTGGGCTCTTTACACCTACAGGTGTGATTCTGCTCCCTTTGTATATGTACCTTTACAATACTTTCTTGTTGCTGGTTATTCAATGAAGTAACATTTAACTATAAATAAAGACATGACATAGAATTTTAAGTTAGTCCTTTAGGAACATAACATACCATATATATTGTATCAGAAGGACATAAATACAGGTAAGTCCAGGATGCCATGTGCTAACCCTCGTCTCTGAACTAAAGCCTCTACTGGCTTGAATCTGAGCGATGGTAACTGGTGCTCGGACTTGCATCACATAACAGATGCAGAATGCAGAAAGACTACCAAAACAATAGGTACTCAATAGACATGATAGGCTGACTGAGCAAGAAATTTAAAGGCAATAAGAAATGCTAGAATCTAAATACAACAGGGGTCAAGGAACGGAAAGCTATCAGCAATTCAAACAAGTGTAATGAGAACTTAAAATAAATAAGTAAAAATAACTAAACCTAACCCGACTCCCATAAACCTAGAAGGTACACTTATGTGCAAAATTAAGTAAAACTTGAACAGACCTCCATAAGCCTGACAGGTGCACAAAGAGCTAAGAACTAAATCGGGAACTTGAAAATAGTACCAAAACTTTCACAGTTTTCCATGGACTACCACCACGGTATAGGCATCCATGAATCTAATAAATTCACCCAGTCGGACATTTAATCAAATCAAATGGGACATAAGGCAGAATCTCCCTAGTTAGAACTCTAATTAGATCAAGGAAAGTATTAAATAGGATCTCCTAGTCAGAACTCTAATTGAATAAGAGGGAAGTACAAATAATGATGCCCCTAGTCAAAACTCTCGCCAGATCAATAGGAAATGCGATTGTAAACTAAACCTTATTGAAAATAGGTGCATATGAGAGCTTCAAATCATGAGTAATAATAGGGTTTACGGGCTCAAACCATAGAAAATGAACTCTAATGAGTCCAAATGCCATTACCAACAAAATATTTGTCCACTCGCAGCACGAGACCACCTCAAACTCATCAGGTAGCCACTCAATCTCCTACTCCACAACTCTATGCCGCATCAATGATATGCCCTAACTACCCACGTACACCACTAGTTGAACGCAAAGACAAGACCAAAGAAGATAAAGGCAAGTTGAGTTGAGTTGTCACCTAACTAAGGAATATGCTACAAGACTCAATTCTGCTACATAAGTCTAGGAGCTAAGTCGTTCGAGACAATGTCAGAGGAAGGATCTAAGGCCTAACGACTCCAACACGTGCAAGTCTATGGCAATCTCTAGTGTAAGCCTAGACTAAGACTGCACATGTTTCCAAAATAATAAATAACAATAATCGAAGCACACCACAAGGTAAAAGTGATTAAAAGTAACACAACTAACATGCTCTTAGTCCTTAAAAGCCCGATAAACAACCTAAAACACGAATTCTGAGTAACTTAACATGAACAACTAGGTACCGACTCCAAATTCACACAAATCAAAATGTTTTTACGTATTCAAGATCAATATAAGGAACGACAAGCCATAGCTTACCTTAAGGCTTATATGACACGCTCCAAATAACTATGCCAAAAATTTTCCCTTTCGAATGCTCTTAGATGTTGTCAAGATATCAAATATAGAATTACAGTATTTATACAATCATTTAGATACCAAAATCACACAAAATGGAGATGGACCTAAATTGAAGTCAAAACGGGAAATTTGAGATCTGCATTGGAAATTTCAAAATAGACCCCATCAAACGGTCCTAATTACCTCCCGGAACTTATGTCCCCAAATGGGACACATTACAGGGATTAAAAATAGCCGAAACAAGCAACATGCACAATTTCACAAATTTAAGATAGAGAAAAAGAGGTTGGGACACCTCTTCAGAGCCAAAATTACCCTAAACAAAGGTTCCCCCATGATTCCTAGTTATACATAGCCCCACACTTTCCGAATAACCTAGGCTTTGAATCACTCAATTTAGAGCTTAAATGGAGGAGAAATTGCTAAAACTCTATTTAGAAAGGTTGTTTATCGCGTCTAGTCTTTATTTAAAGACCACACAAAATACCTCATCAAGATCGCGGAGGTCTCAAATTTTGGCCATCATAAATGTGGCAAAGGCCATGCAAACATTATGACCAGTTATGCAGGGGTCCACTATTGTGGTGAGTGGAGCCTTCAGACTCAAAGGGTTAACAAGCTAACACATCACAAATGCGGTGAGTCCGTGGGATCGTGGAATGTTAGCATTTTGGCCTTCATGAATGATTCCCATGGACCTACGAATGCGAAGGGTTGAATGGGCTGCACTAATTGATACACATCACCTAGTTTTGGCCGTTGCCAAATTCTCCTACGGGGTGCTCGAAATTCGTTTGGAACCTTGTGCGCGAAAATGAGATATGATAACCCATAAAATATGACATTCTAGAGTCAAAGAAATAGTTGAAATTTCTAACCGAGGTCGTCTCGACCAAATGCAGGGCTACACTCATATTAAATTTTAGCCAAAATCCACAGGTGGCTCGGAATCAACTCGGAAGCCTTGAAATCAACAGGAACTTTTGTTATAGACAAAAATCGACGTTTCGAAACTAGAAAAACTGTCAGAACTGCATTGTGAGGCCTTCTTCTTGAACTTTTGACCGAAGTCAACCGTTCATTTTTAAAAGCTTCAAAACACAGGAACTTACGTAAAAACAAAAATGAACGATTGGGTGATCGAGCTGTCAGTCCAAGAAAGTCATAAATGACTTGGGGTTACTATAGGAATGCTCTACATGACAAAAAGTAGGTATTTTAACATAAATGACCTGAAAAAGAAGGTATTTTAACAAAAATGATCTGAAGGGTCAGTAAGACATCTACTACTAAAGAGAACTTTAGTCCATTAAAGTAAGGGTCAAACGTGAAGGCTCGAACAAGCTGGGAAACTGCTCTTGCATCACATGCTCGGTCTTCCACCCCCTCAATAAGACGATCCCTCCAATGGACCTTCACTATAGGAATTTCTCTCTAATGCAACCACATCACATGTCTATCAAAAATAGCAACTAATTCCTCTACAAAAGTCAAATGGTCATTCAACTCAATCGAGTGATACTGGAGCACATGAGACTCATCAAGAACATATCAGTGCAACATGAAAATACAAAAACCTAGGTAAATAGTTGAAAATGCATGAGGTAGGGCCAACTCATAAGCAACATCACCAACTGTCTGAAGGAACTGAAAAGGCATAGTATTACTAGAGGTCATCTTGTGCTGCCTCTCAGATCTCATCACACCCTTCATGGGCAACATATGGAGGCATACCCTATAACAACCTACAAAACTCAACGATTGACACCTATGATTGGCATAACTCTAGTTTTTATTCTAAGTTGTCTAGAGCTTATCCTAATCACTAGAACCTAATGTATGGCCTTCTAAAGAAAATCAATAACATGCGGCCTAAGCTCTGTAGATTCAAACCCACTAACCAGAGAGCGACAATACTTCCTATATAAGGCATCTATCGACACCATCTGAATACTAGAGTTGTAGTTGTTATTGTATGCAAACTCCCCCAAAGAAAAAACTTGTCACAATAACCTACAAACTCCAAAACATATGCCCACAACATATCTCCAAGAACCTGAATAGTATGATCTAACTACTCGTTGGTCTATGGGTGGAAAGTTGTGCTAAGGTTGACATGAGTAAACAAATCCTTCTAAAAGGTCCTCCAAAACCTATAAGTAAACTAGAACCCCGATATGATATAATAGACAGAGGCACACCATGAAGATGGACTACCACTTGAATATAGATATGAGCCGACCTCTCGGCGTTGAACGGGAAATAAGTGTGCTGACTTGGTCAATAAATCAAAGATGACACATATACTGTCAACACCTCTAAAAGTCTAAGGTAGACCCATAACAAAGTCCATTGTGATGCAATCCCACTTCCACTTTGGAATGAGTAATCTGTGAAACTCACCATTAGGCCTCAAATGTCTGGTCTTCACCTTCAGGTAGTACATGCAATGTGACACATAGTCAGCTATATCTCTCCTTATACCACTCCATAATTAGTGTTGCCTTAAATCATGATACATTTTCACAGTGCCCGAATGGATAGAATATCTAGAATAATAGGCATTACCAAGGATCAACTAGACCAAGTCCTCAACTCTCAGAAAAAAGACACAACCATCAATTCTCAACACCATGTCCAAATAAATGGTAGCCTGATCGAAATCACTCTCTATCACTTGATCCTGAAGAGGATCCAAGGTCTCATCCTAGAATTGCCGACCATAAATCTGCTCCAATAACGAAGATTGAACTCCCACATAGGCTAGCACACGCCTAGAATTTGAAATATTCATTTGAATCATCATATTGGCTAAGGATTGGATGTCCAAAGCCAAAGGTCACTCCAATATAGACAAGAATGATAGACTACCCATACTCACTGCCTTTCAGCTTAAGGCGTTCGTCAATATATTCGTCTTGCCGAGATGGTACAGAATAGAGAGGTCATAGTCATTTATGAGGTCAATCTATTGTTGCCACTTCCTTGAATTAAGGTCCTTCTAGCTCATGATGTCCTAAAGGTTCTGTGATCATTGTAAATCTAACAATGAACTCCATATAGGAGTGCCTCCAGATCTTAAGCACAAACAGTACCGTTGCCAACTCCAAGTTATGAGTGGGGTAGTTGCACTTATGCAACATAAGTATCCTCAATGCATAAGTTATAACCCAACCCTGATGCATAAATACACCACCCAAACCCATGATGGATGTGTCACCATACACCATGAATCCCTCGCCCACAACTTGAAGAGACAATACTTGAGTGGTAGTTAACATCTCTTTGATCTCTAAAAGCTCAACTCACAATCCTCAAACCACTTTAATAGAACATCAAGGTGAGTCAACTAGGTCAAAGGTGTTGCAAGGGTGGAGAAACCCTCTACTAAACATCTATAGCAGCCTGCTAATCCGATGATGCTCTGAATCTTAGTAACCGAGATAGGCCTAGCCTAATCATGAATAACCTCAATCTTTACCAAATCTATAATAATGGTATTCTTGGACACCACGTGCCCCAACAATACTATTGACTCAAGCCAAAACTCTCACTTTTTGAACTTGGCATAAAGTCGTTGATCTCTGAAAGTCTGGAGCACAATTCTCAAATATAGCTTATTTTCTCTCTGAATCCATGATTATATCAATATATCATTAGTGAACACTATAATGAAAGAACTAAGAAAAGACTTGAACACATGCGTCATCAAGTCTATAAAGGGGCAGGGGAATTATGCAACGCAAAGGAAATCACAAGGAACTCATATTGACCATAATGAGTCCTAAATATGGTCTTAGGGATGTCTATTGACCTAATCCTCAACTAATGGTAACTGGATCTGAAATTAATCTTAGAATACGTAGAGGCACCCTAAAATTGGTAAGATAAATCATCAATATAAGGCATAGGGTAACAGTTCTTCAGTGCCACCTTATTCAAGTGCTTGGAATCAATGCACATCTTCATGGTTCAATCCTTCTTCTTAACAAACATGATGGTGGCACCCCAAGAGGCACTAGACCAAATGAATCCTTTACCCGATAGATCATGAAGTTGAACAGTGATCACTTTGAGCTCTGTGAGAGCCATCTGATATGATAGAATTAAAATAAGATAAGTCCCCAACTCAAGGTCAATAGCAAAATCAATATAAAGCCTAGAGGTAGGCCAAGTAGGTCAATAGGAAACACATCCACAAACACACAGACAATAGGAACAAACTCAACTGAAGGAACCGCCCTACTCACATCCCATACATAAGTCAAGAAAGAGAGGAAACCTCTAGTGACTAACCTCCGAGCCTGAATAAAAACGATAACCCCAACCAGCGTGCAACTACAACTGTCATGCTTCAAACCAGGAGGCACCCGATGCCTCACATGATTGAGTAAACTGACTAAAAAATAAAGGAAATGATATAATAAGGTATAATAAGGCCGCTACAAGAACTTGATGATATAAGATAACAAGCCCGGTGAGGTCACAACAAAATCTAAGATATATTAATGAAAGGGACGACATGGCAAACTTAAAAGTGATAAAGAACTAGCAAGTAGACAATTTTGCAACCGAAACCATATATATAGCTAGTTGACAAGGCTGCAAACAGAAAGCTGAAAAATACCCAATAGAGTATGTCCACTAGTCTTTACGAATACTACAACTCAAATGGTTGGAAAAAGACCCTAACGATACCAAAAATCATAATCAAAACTCAAGTATGTAAAGCCTATAGACCACCAGCTCAAGCTCTATGAATAATGAAGCTTCCCAATCCTTAGTTGCGACAACACCGATATTGCAAAGGTCAATTAGGACCTCTTTCTGAATTTGTAGCACGAAATGTAGCGTCCCAGGCAATAGGACATCAGTACGAATGAAAATGTACTGGTATGTGATAATGCTCAACTACACTTCATCTAATTTGAAGTGCAGGCGATCACAATCTAGTATAAACCCAACGAAAAGTTGGGGTCGATTCCACAGGGAGTGATACGGTAGAGAAATCAATTACAAAGTGAAAGACGTGTTCTAATCGGTTGTAGGAATATAATTTAGCGAAACAATTAAAGTAAGTTGCAGGGGTTGACAACTAATTTCAAATGCGGGCATTAGATTTGTCAATTAACAACTACAAAAGCAGATGAGTAATCAAGTAGAGAGAGATCCTTGGGGATGTGATCGATTAAAAGCTAATTTCTCTATAGAAGTGATTACTATTTACTAAAATTGTTGAATATTAGTAGGTAGGCTAGACTATAGATGTAATAGACATCTCTCGATCAACTATCATGATTCAACTGAGTTCTCTCGAACCTCGACAAACATAACAATTATGAACAACCCAAAACCTCAATTAATCTACTCTCTCGAGCTAGATTGGTAGGATCGAATTAAGACTCACTTTCTCAAGTTGATTCCACAATAACCCAATCACTATAATAATCAATTGATAACTTTAAGTCTAAAATATCTTTCTCAAGCAAGCATAGAATACTAGACTAGAAATGTGTTGCAACTATAATTCATGAATTAAAACTCAGTTATCAATCGAATCCACTTCAAATAAACAATTAAATCAGTAATTACTAACACTCATAAGCTAATTGAGACTATTAATCACATAATCACACCCTCAAGAATGGGGTTTTTTCCACACATTATAAAAAGTAGGAAAATATTACCAATTATGTTATCCATCAGCTGGGTAACAGATTGCAAGTCTTCACAATGCTTGACATCAACTAAAAATCTAAACCCAACTTAAAATTCTACTCAAAACCTCTAAGAACAGTGTTTGGGATAAAAAACTCAATATAAGAAATCTCAAACACTAAGAACATTCGCTCAAAATCTCCGAACTCCTAGAACTCTATTAAAAATTTGCATTTATACTCTTCTAGCTTTTCAGATTTTGGACCGATCGGCGGAATTAGTTGAGCATCGCCGACCAGGTTGACGATGCGCTAAGTTTCTCTCTTCATCGCCTTCTTGACTTGCCTCTTCGCCATTCAACTTCTGTAACTTTAGGAGATCAGGATCCTTATCGGTGATCCATTCGGTGGTTCGCCAAAGTACCATTTCCATCACTGAGTTGGCTTTTCCCTAGGGCTGGCACACTGTAACTTTTGGCGAGATAAAGGATCACTCGGTGAGTTGCTGAGAGGTCTTGGCAATTGTCAGCTTTTCTTATCTTCAACATTTTTTTGCTTTTTCGCCCCTTTTTTCTCTGTAATGTCCTTGCCTTTCTCTTTTACCTTCATAGCTGCAAATTAGCGCATAAACATCAGTTTAGAGCATAAGATAGGCATTGAGGACAATACAACTATGAATATTAAGCCCTAAATGAGTCGAAATCCCAGACTCATAACCCCTAACTTAAACTTTTGCTTGTCCTCAAGTAAAACACAAGATCAATCAGCTCAACAAGGGTGTCTACAAATATTGCTACTCAAGACTCAACATGAATGCACATAAGATGTTAAAACTACCCATGCAATGTTCAATTGTGCACTCAAAGTTTCAAACTGTGACTAGCCATCATCAAATTGAACTCAACAAAAGTATTCAAATGCCCTCACACCAAGAATGATTCCATACTCACACAAAACTTATCAAATTTCAAGAATTTCAAAATCAAAAGGAACTCTCACACTCTCAAACATAGACATATGCACGACTCTACCCATTGGCTTCTCCATATTTCCAACTAA
The DNA here is from genome assembly GCF_000226075.1 of Solanum tuberosum. Lineage (NCBI taxonomy): Eukaryota > Viridiplantae > Streptophyta > Magnoliopsida > Solanales > Solanaceae > Solanum > Solanum tuberosum. The sequence continues at coordinate 1,314,883 of NW_006238938.1, read as the reverse complement.
CATGACTTTCAACTCACTCAAGATCACAAAGGTCTTTCAAGGCTTATAATGACGCTTAGGTTAAATGTATGATCATTTTGGCGTAGTACTTCTACCTTCATGAAGTATGGCCTGCATTTCACTTTTTCTCCTTATATTTCACACTTTATTATTTTCTCAATCCACCCTATTCTCTTTTAAGTAGGATCCATTGGGCACCCATGTCTTTTATTCATTGCACAAACTTTGTTTCAACATTCTCTTTCTTTTTCAATCTTTTTCTTCTTTTTTTTTTATATGGAGGGGGTCCATCTTTTTCCACACAATCCATCAAAGGCAGATTTTTACAAACTTCTTGACTTTTCTCCTTTTTCAGCACAACCCCAATTTAGGCTTTTAGTTAGCTATCCAAATGAACCAATGCTTCATGAAGGTTATAGGTGATCGGACAAAGAGGTCAAAGTTGTTCATGTTTCATCCCAAGAAAAAGGTAGGCTCAAAATGGCGCCAAGCTAGGTTCACACTCTCACAAGGTGGTCACAAAGAGGTATAATAACAATTTTGGTTCACTCTTCATAAATTGTGCCTAAGATCATCTCTATTATTCACCTACATTCGTCAATTGGACTAACGGGGAAATTTCTAGGTATTATCAAGCATATATTTCAAGGAAATCTCACCACACATGGCATTCAACACAATTATCAAACAAGACTCTAAGATTTTTAACTTGCGTGCAATGATCATCACAAGAGGTCAACTTAACAACTGGCTAGTCACAATGAGATGCTAAGAGTTCACATATGACTTATGCAACTCCATTTTCCTCCTTGGAGCCACACACACATATTGTTCAATAAAGAGCATTATTCAAGTCATCGGTATTAATCGCAACTGACACTAAAAATTGCAAGAGAACAACCACATTCACAAACATCAAGAGGTAGCAATTTTTAATTTGAGTCAAAAGCCAATACAATTATATTAAACCAATGGATTCAAAACCAACAGTCACAAATAAATTCAAGCATTCATAACAAGCAACAAAATTCATAACAACAACCCAAAAGAGGTAGGTATGCATATACCTCACCCCGCCAAACCAAACAAACAATTATCCTCAAATGAAAACTAAATAAAAAGTCTAAATATAAAACTAAAAATGAGTCAAACCCCCTATTAGGCTATGCAGCTGTGAACTCTACAGATCAGTGACTCCCTCAGTCTAGGCATCAGTGCCCGGCTCAACTCCCTCTTTTGCTCCACTAGATCCCACCATAGATGTATCTCGAAGTGATGCCTCCACAACTATCTGCACCATAGCGCCCTCCAAGTCATCATAAATAGCAGCATCTGATGCACCAAGCTCATCTTCGTCAGTTTCTGGAGCCTCAGACTCAGCATCCTCATCAGCCACAACAGCATCTCCGATCGTAGTAGCCGGAGGGATCTCAGAAATGGCTGACAAATCTATACTTGGGACCTTGGGAAGGGTCATCGTGCCGAAGAACATAAAAAGATCTGTGGATTTCATGTCATCCACATCACGCCTCAACCCAACAATATCAACTTTCAAGGACGTCACATCCTCAAATTAGATCCTACCCTACTCACAGGCCTCCACCCGCACCGTGAGGGAATCCAAATCTAAACTATGTGCATCAATAATCTCTCGGTTCTCTCTCAAATCAGACCGTATAAGAGCAAGGCAACTGCAATGTCCCTCTCAATCATCATGGGGACAACAACCTCAATCCGAGAAGCACAGAAATCAGCAGAATAGGCCAGATGACCCATCTTGAACATCATGTCCTGAGTCAATGGTATCTAATAAGCAACAGCAGTAGAAGGGGGAGTAGTAGCAGAAGTAAATGGGACAAAAGTAGAAGTGCTAGGGTACATGTAGGCTCATCGTCCTGAGTAGGAGAGGCTGTGTCTGGCTCAAGCATCTCAACATCTACAGTCGGGGAAGTGTCCACTGGTACGTCTATCCTCCTCTCGGCCTCATCTCTAGTGTACTCGGCCTCTATCCTCCGGATATAAGTAGAGAAAGTGGGAGTCACTTCCACATCCCTATGCTTAATCAATGGGACCCAAGCACGTCTACACAACGTCGTGATCAACACTGAAAATGAGAGAGAAGTATGACTCTATATAGCCCTCATAGCCATCTACTATTTAATAATCAGATCGAGATTTAGTCTCTCCCGATCCATGATGCAGCCCAATAATGCATCCTTCGGATGCCTAAGAATAAACTCGTTCTGTTATTGCATCAAAATGCTGCTGATGAACCTGAACCAGTATCTGGCAACCACATTCAGATCCTTCTTCTCTATGGGGACACTTGCCTCAATCCACGACGATGTGATATCTGAAATCAATGGTGCTAACTAACCCTTCAAGTCATCGAGGGTCTTCTTCTGTATCTGATCCACCAAGAAGTGGATTACATTCATTGTGAACCCTAGCACCTCATTGATGTCGATATTGATACATTTAACCTTCTTGACCCGCACCACTACATGGTCTACTGGTGTGAATGAGCTAGCCTTCTTCTTCCCCTTAGGCACTAGCTTGCCATACTCCGCATAAAATTCCCGGACCTAGGAAGGAATGTGGAAGCCTCAAGGCTTAGTTAAGATCTCAAATTGGTGGAACTTGATAGTGTTCCACACCTCCATATATATATCTACTACTCCGTCTATAGACAACCTCTTCTACTTAAGAATGTTTGTCAAACTCGCGGCCTTCGGTCTATTTAACGACCTAGGTAGGGGTGCCTGAACTGATGGCACTGGAGGTACCTACTCTACGGCCTGTGTTGGAAGCGGAGGAGGTGTATGAGGCACCAGGATCCTAGCTGGGTCATGGAGTGCTTTAGAGGGCAACTCCCCTCTCCTCCTCTGCAAGGTCTTATCGTCCTCTAGCCTAGAAACAGAAATTGGTAATCTATCTTCCAAGTTGCCCTTACCGTCTGACTCTGAGGTGGTCAGGTGAGTGTCATAGGCACCCCTATTGTCAGAGCTCTCCTCAACCAGACTTGGTTGTACGAGTCCCTTTCCTTTGTCTTTCCCCCTATTGGAGGAAGTTTAGCATGTTTATTCAGGGAGGGTGCAGCACCATCGTTGATTATGATGCCCCTTGCACTCTTTTAGGGTGGTTGATTCCTTCCTGGTACCTTAGGTCTAGCCATACCTGAAACACAACATCGAATAACTCAATACATTAGAACTAGTTCAAAAAATTATCAAAGTTGAAAAATATGTAGGAAAACTCAATAAGTCATTCGGCGAGTCGCCGAACCTATTTAGCAAGCCAAGTCGGGATCGCCGAATAATCCAGACTAAAAATTCTAAGAATTCACCACAAGTGGATGACCTCTAGGGCCTTTTGGCGATTCACCAACACCACTCGATGAACTAAAATTAGCTCACCGAAAGTTACAGAACAATTTGTAAAAATTGAGGAGCAGAAATGTGCTTTAAATGACATTCAGCGAGTCACCGAGTTTGCTTTGTGAGCTCAGACATATCGTTGAATGTTACAGAATCATTCTAGCAAAATTGGAGAATAAAAAGGTGATCTAAGAATCATTGGACGAACCATTCGGTGAGCTCGACTAAGCTCGCCAAAAGGTCATTCATGCAAGATTTTGACCCCGACCTCAAATTTTTAACCCATAGCTCACAGAATTAAATTAAACACCTATTCTGTGCAATTAAACCTAGACCCATAGTATTAATGACTTTAGGGTACTCAAACTTCCCCCTGATTTGTCCAAAATTTCCCAATCGACATATTTGCCCTTAAGAATGATGTCACTCTCTCTATCATTGGGCAAAATTAGTCAATCGGTGCACTTGGGGTTACTAAAAGTTCACCCATACAAGACCCAACACACAATTAACACACACCCACAATATCACTCATTCAACTATTCGACAATTAAAGGCTGCAATATGCATAAACAGAGTATGACAGGGCACAAACAAATGACGATCAATCAAACAATTAATATTACGCAAAAAATTCAACAGGGATACGATTATGCATTCGAAACTACAAAAATTTAAAAGGCGGGGTTCGAATAACCAACCTCAAGAGTAGATAAACAAGTGCTAGGCTAGAGAATCGACAAGCAAAAGTGTACGAAATCCCCCTCGAGCAATTGATCTCCACTCAAAAATAACAAGAACAAACAGCGAAAGTATGGTTGTGAAATTGCAAAATTCAGAAAATATGAAATGGGGAAGTTTTTGAATTTAAAAACGGTTCAGCCTTTATGATCCTTCAGTTCGCACGTTAGTGTGCGACACCCACTTATGGCACCGACCATTCGGCAATGCGCCGAATGGCTCATTTGTCTGCCGAGTTTCACAGAACCTCTAGCTAATTAGTTGGTCTTAACAACGATCCAGATTAGGCTCACCAACCTATTCGGTGAGTCACCGACTAGGCACCTGGGATCGCCTAATTGCTCATCTTCCCAAAACTTCAAATTTTCAACCTGCACATCTAACACCTGTTATTCAAACAATAATAATAAAGGCTAAAAACTTGGTTTGCCTCCCAAGAAGCGCCTTATTTAACATCGTGGCACGACGAATATACATTTTCATGATTTATTCTTTTAGTTGGCCATGCTATCACTCAGTAATTCTCCTTTTGGCCTTGGGTTCAAATGAGTCAAGATTTGACCCATATGTGTTTCCAGCTATTTAATGGACACCGAGTGAAAAATAACCATCTGGTTCAGAGTTGAAACATCCTCTTTCATTCCTTTTAGCACGTTGTCCGACCCTTACACTTTATTGAGAATGAGTGCAAGCATATCTTCAGTGCGGAAATTTTCTGGGTTAACCCTTTGCTGTTTTGGCTTTTGACGCTCATAGGGAGGTACATATCTCTCTTTCTCACCATCTCGCTCCCTCCAGTTTGTACCATAGTCACGCCACTCTCTATCATGATCCTTCCAACCTTCATCACGCTCTCTATTCCAACCTTGGTTCCCGCCTGGCCTTGGATAAGTTTTTCGGAAACCTCCTCCCTGATTTGCTAGAGTGTACTTTTTCATTGTACAAAGCTTCAAAGTGTGCATCATCGGGATTTACTCCGCTAACTCCAACTCCATTCACAACCTTAGAACCACTACCCATGACATGTTTTGACAAAAGATCCATTTGGGTCATCATTTTAGCCATTTTTTCATCCCACTCTTGGTCCTTTTCTATTTGTTCCTTTGTCATCTTGAAGGTCAAAGGAGACAGTTGATCTTCCCTAGTGTACCAAACACGGTTGATCTTCGCCATCCCATCAAGAATGGTAGATGCTATTTTAAAAGGTTGATGCATAATTCCTCCTTGGACAAGCTAGTCAACCATACACATGTTAACTCAATCTAGACTCCGATAGAAATGTTGTAACAACACGTTGTTCAGGAGTCCATGAGTTGGACAATGGAGCAACAACTTTTGAAACCTCAACCATGTCTTGTGGATTGGTTCACCATCCAATCCTTTGAAGACCTGAATATTATCTCTCAATGACATCATCTTAAAAGGAGGGAAAATCTTATATAGAACGCCTCAGTAAGCTTTTCCCAAGACATTATCGAGTCCATTGGTAGTTCAGCTAACCACTTTGTTGCCTCCCCCATCCAATAAAAAGGGAACAACCGAAGTCAGACCGAATCCTATGAGATGTTTTTGAACTAAAATGGACCACACACGTCTAGAAAGTTCTGGATATGGTCATGGGGATCCTCATGAGCCATCCATCCGAATAAACCCTTCATTTGCAATAGCTGCAGCATCATGCTAGTCACATGGAATACCACATTGCCCACAACCGGAGGTAAACGAATAACACCCACACTACCAAAGTGAGCTTCATTGACATAGTTCAAGTTACTGATGTCATCATGATGTCCAAGTTGGATAGTGTTTCTCAAGTTCACACTCACCTCGTCACCTGTTCAAGAGCAGCCAACAAAACACCAAAACAAAGTAAGTCGATTCAACTACAAACAAGATAAGATCACAACTAAACTTCACTAAAAGAATTCTAAACACCACTCTCCGACAGTGGCGCCATTATTGATAACGCTCAACTACATTTCATCCAATTCTAAGTGTAGGCGATCACAATCTAGTATTAACCCAATGAAGAGTTGGGTTAGATCCCACAGGTGGGACACGGTAGAGAATTCAATTGCAAAGTGAAAAACGTGTTCTAGTCAGCTGTAGGAACAAAATTTATTGAAACAATTAAAGTAAGTTGTAGGGGTTGAAAACTAGTGTCAAAGGAGGGGATTAGATTTGTCAACTAACAACTACAAAAATAGGGGAGTAATCAAGCAGAGCGGGATCCTTGGGGATGTGATTGATTAAAAGTCAATTTTGTTGTACGGGTGATTACAATGTACTAAAAACTGTTGAATCTTAGCGGGTAGGCTAGACTATAAATGTAATAGCCATCTCTCGATCAACTATCATGATTCTAACGAGTTCTCTCGAACCTCGACAAACATAACAATTATGAACAGCCCAAAACCTCAATTAATCTACTCTCTCAAGCTAGATTAGTAGGATCGAATTAAGACTCACTTTCTCAAGCTGAATCCACAATAACCTAATCACTACAATAATCAGTTGATAACTTTAATTCTAAAACATCTTTCTCAAGCAAGCATAGAATACAAGACTAGAACTGTATTTGCAACTTCAATTAATAAATTAAAACTCAGTTATCAGTCGAACCCACTTCAAATAAAGAATTAAATAAGTAATTACTAACACCCATAAGCTAATTGAGACTATAGATCACATAATCACACCCCCAAGATCGGGGGTGTAATGACTCAAAAAATGATATGTTGAACTAGAGCCTCATTGTGTGGGTTAGTGTACCGTTAAGTTAATGTCTAGGCTCATTTAGACCTTAATTGAGCAAGGAAGAAGTCTAGGGTGCAAGTAAGGACCTATGCTAGCAAGAAGGAATGAAAGAAACCTTGTTCTTTGAGGGGCCTTTTGGCGATGGGAATTCAGGATCGCCCAAAGGGTTGGGCAAGTCTCCCTTGTGCCTTAGGATCACCTAGTGGGCTGTCCCATTTGTCCTAGATTCTGGAGCAAAGGGCGAGCTAAGTCGCAGCTCGGCAACTAGGTTGGTGGATTGCCCTTTAGCTCCCTAGATCGCCTAGTGGACTGCCCAAATTCCAAGCTCACTGGAATATTGGGCTAGCCAATGGTGCATTTGGCGAGTAACATAGTGCAAAGGGCTAGTCCAAGGGTCCAAAGGGCGAGCTCAAGCGGGCAAGGGGAAAATTTTTAAGTTAAAACGTTTTAGGTCCTTAGTTCTTTGCCAAAGTTGACCCTACATTATTCTATTCCTTTCCTAGGAACTATATAAGCTCATTAGACCTAATTTTACCTCATTTAAATCATTCTCCCTAGAATCAAAAGAAAACACAACTTCATCCTCTCTATAGAAGTTAAAGCTTGAAGTTTGGGTCAAGAACAAGGTCCATTGTAGAGAGCTTGTGCTAGGGCTTTGATTAAAGGTATGTGAATCTTAGTAATCCATGGGTTCTTCCACCCATGGAGACCCCACCTAGTTTCCCCCAAATTGAGAAGAAAACCCCAATCTAAGCTGGGGTTTCTTCCAAAGTGTGGGTAGAGTTTGAGTATGATTCCAAAAGGTTGGATAGTACTCAATTATGATTGATTTATAATTTTTTTTTATGATATTATGATGATTTCTTGTGATTTCTATGGTAACCCTAGTCTAAATTGATGAATGCAATAGTTGTGGGTTTATGCCATTAGAGGCCAAATTGAAGGTTCATGAGTAATCTTCCTAAACCAATGTCTTGAGTAGTAAGTGATCAAAGTTAGGGAATATAATCATGAATTGAAGTAGAACTAATTGAATAGGATTGATCTTGGCTTTTAATGTTGAAATTGAACCTTTAGGATGAATTGTGGCTAGAATCACCTAGTAATGAAGAATGTGGTTGAGTGCCTTGAAATCTAGGTTCATAAGGTGCTTCCATGTTATAGAGTTGTTAAGAGTGAAGACTCCTAGTTATGAATGTTGAAGGCTAGTATGATTGGCTATAGATGTTAAGGCTTTGAGAGTAAAGTCTAAGTGAAAATAGAGTCTAATGGGTACAATTATGGTGAAAGGCCTATACTCACCTAACATACATTATGAATGCTTGATAGATGAAAGTGATAGAATCACTTCAACATGGATGGATTGTCAAGGACATCCTTCCATGAGAGATGAGTGTTGAGCAAGGCTTAAACAAGTAAACCTTGGGTGTATGCTTGGCTCAAGTTGATATTGACAATGAGATGGAGTGTCACACAAGATAGGGTCTGGACTCCAAGAATAAAGGAGAGAAACACCTAGTTGATGTGAGGGCTATCCAAGAAAAGGGGGGAACTCTTACGTAGTAGAGTGTGGGTTTTCCAAAGTTAGGTTTCATGAGATGGGAACCTTCACATAGTTTAGTTAAGGTTCTTAGTAGCAATCTCCATATCATCTGAATTAATACATGCTTGAGAAGTATCTCATAGTGTTGTAAAGTATATATATGCACTAAGATGTGCTTAATGAAGTACCTCATAGTGTTCTAAAGTTAAGAGAGGAACTAGCTTCCAAACCGAGAAGTGTTAGTATGAGAACCTAAAGGTAGTACTTAGCATGTATAGTATTATGGGGTGCTCTGCATGCATTGCACAAGTATGACTTAGGGTCACTAAAGATGAGTCTTGAGATAGGATTGGGCTAGAGTTGCCTTTCCTAGTTATAGTTGACTAAAGGTGAGAGATCTCCTTAGTTATGAGAGTAAGGCTAATAATGAGGCCAAAGTAGGGTGAATATGACTAGGATGACTTCAAGGCTATGCTTAGTGTGAATGGTAGTATGGGATGCCTTTCATACATTGCACAAGTGTGTCTTGGGGTTACTTAGAAGTATGGTACCCTTTATGGCATATAGAAGCTTAATAGTTGACCATGTACATAGATTATAATTAAGATGACATGAAGACCTAAGTCTTGAATGTGAAGGTGGACTATGCCCAAGAATGACCAATGAGAGGTACTTAGCTTGGATGGTAGTATGGGATGCTATCCTTGCATTGCACAAGTATACTTGGAGGTGGCTTGTAAAGTAGTTCTCTTGTAATGTGAAGGACTTAAGGTCGAAGTATGTAACCATGAAAGTCTAAGTAAAGACTATGCCATGAACATGATGTATCTCCTATGCTCATTAAATATATCTTATGTTGAATTATGTTTATATGATGCTTGTGTTGATAAGTATTCTATGGCTATGTTGATTGTGTTATGATCATGTTATTATATCTTATGTTTATGTATTATGTTGACTAACCATTTGAGATGCTCTTATGATGTTGTGTTAGCTTTCATACTTTGGTACATTTTGTACTAACGCATATTGCCTACATTCTAATCAAATGTAGGGTGTTGGAGATTGAGTTGCTTTGGAAGCTAGGTTTCTAAGGCGTTTGAAGACATGAAGAATTGGTGAGTCCTCATAGTTTCGAGGACAAACCCACTATGTTCCTTTATACCATTTCCTATGTTTAAGACTTATTATGGGATGCATCCCAAGACTTTTATTCCCGTTATTCATAGATGGATTGAGACATAGACTTAGTAAAGACTTTCGCTTTTATGAAATGCTTTTCGATTGTTTGTTTAAAGAAAGTTTTTGAATTTCTCAAATTTTCTATGATTTTATGTTATGACTATGCTAAGGTCTTGTATGCGACCCCTTCGGGGTCAAGTACGCCATGTTACATCTAGGGGGTACCCTTGGGTCGTGACAAACTTGGTATCAGAGCCAGGTTTTTGGGATGGTTTTAGGATGTCTCAAATCACGTCTAAGTAGAGTCTTATTCATCGGTGTGAGTTGCGACACATTTATGAATAGGAGGCTATTGGATGGTTAGGAAAAGTCTCACTTCTTCATTCTCTTAGTGGTGCCATAGAGTTTGGCTTTATTAGGCCCTCCTTCTAATCTGTGCCATTGTTTTTCAGGGTATGACCAATACAAGGAGTAATGCTAGGAAAGTTGAGGAAGGTGATGAGGAGCAAGAGGTTCCTATTCAAGTTCCATACCAAGATTCTCCTCAAGTTCCTAATGAAGCAGGTACTATATCTAATGTGGAGATAAGGGCGGCTCTCCAAATATTGACTCAAGCCATGATGGCCCAAGTCATAGGGAAGTAGTTGCTCCGGCTAATAATGTGAATATGACTTCTTTGAGAGTGAGGGAGTTTTTGAGGATGAACCCCCTGGAGTTTTATGGCTCCAAGATGGAGGAAGATCCTCAAGGATTCATAGATGAGGTGTATAAGGTGCTTGCTACCATGGGGTTGACTATGGTAGAAAAAGCGGGACTAGCCGCTTATCAATTGAGGGATATAACTCAAATTTGGTATTGATGTTTGCATAATCAAGACACAACTTCCGATGCAAGTGTCTACGATCGTACAATAGTTTAGTAACCCAACCAAGGGTTGGGATCGTTCCCAAGAGAGTGGTTTTGAGAATTAATAGAAAAATAAAATTTAGTTCTAACTAGTCGTAGCTAAAAGACATTAACGATTAAAAACATTGTAAATTAAAGGGGGGACACAAGAGTGTCAATTAACAATGGGGGGCTTTATGTCACTAGTAAGTAAAAATAGCAAAATAAACAAGGGTTTCTAAGTAATGAGAGGGGATCCTTGGGATGTGACGGGAATACGGGTTAAGCTAGATTATTGGGTACATGCTTTCGATAGAAAATTCATAGAATAATTATGACTAGGCTAAACTTTAAGGGGGATAAGCTCTCTCTCGAGCAACTTACCCCGTTTCAAATGCGTTCCTCTCGGACAACCACTTGCCGCATGAAGACCAGCCTACGCCTTAACCCACTTACTCTCTCGAGCTGAACCTCAAGTCGACCCACTCACACTGGCCATCAATTTAGAGTTCTTAGTTTTACGACCTCTCTCCCGAGCAAGCCGAAAACACATAAATAAACTTGTATTTGCAACTACAAATTCATTAAATTCATCCACAACCACTAAATGAAATCACATTTAAACTACGAATAGACTATCAGCATGCAAGACCCAACAATTATCTTAACCCATATTTGCTAAACCACACCCCAAGAATTGGGGCCACACATGTATAAGAGATAGAAATTTATACCAAATTGAGCTTGCATTCAACTGGGTATGAAGATTTAAGTCTTGATACAGGCCAAAATTGAAGAATCCAAGAGACCCAAATCCAAATCTTGAAGATGAAACCCTTGGAACTTTAAATCTTCAAAACCCTCTCAAACGTAGAGCATAAATATCAAAAAGTACTATTCTATATGAAAATTATAATAATTGTTCGACCCTTAAAACTACAACTCTAACTAACATTTATAGTTTTCACAGATTTATGCTGCAGCGGATCATTCGGCGTCGTTAGTCAGAATTGCCGATCAACTCGGTGAGTCGTCCTTTGGTGTAGTTCATCGCCGTCTTGCACCAGCCTTCAACATCATCGTGCTCTGGGTCATTGGGCGACATGGTACTGCTTCGTGGAACTTCTCGGTGATGCGCTGACTGCTCCTTTTTTTCGCCGACTTGATCCTTTCCTTCAGGGCTCAGCACACTGGAACAAGAGGTGAAGTAAGACCCTTCGTCGACTCACCAAGTGGACTCGGCGATCCTCAGGCCTTCATTTCTTCGTTCTTTTCAGCCTTTTCGTTCCTTTTTGCGACGTAGTGTCCATGCTTTCCTTCTAACTTCAAATACCTAAAATTTAAGGGTTTTCATCACATATTGAGATAAAATAAGCATTTGATGACACAATTTCTATTAAAATAGAGCCCGAAATGAGTCCAATTTGTGGACTCATGACCTTACTCCACTCGATATTAAGCCTACTCCCAACTGATTATGTAAGTAACACAATATAACTGAATTTTGTAATACTGAATAGCTCAAAATACTGACATGCTAAATGAAAATGCAACATTTATAAACTGATGATGAGACATTCTTAACTGAGGATGTATAGCTGAATAAACTGACCTAGAAAGTGTAATTCATGAACTACACAAATCTACACAACTAGGGTTCTGAGTTTCATGCAAGAATATGAGAAAAAATTTCTCAAAAACGTGATAATATGATTAGGATTGATCTAACAGCTAAATCACAACAAAAATCTGACGTTCTAGAAACCCTAGGTCTAAACATGATACAGGGAATCAAGAATCTGACTGAATTCTAAGGACCTAATGGGTGAAAGGAACCCACTAGTGAAATCCCACCTACCTGGTGACGAATTACACGGAGAAATCCTTCAATTTCGGGGCTGGAACTGGAGGAAACCTTGTTGGATTCTTGGAGAGGGCTTTGGTCAACTCTTTCTCCTTTTTGCTCTAAGTTTTTTTGAGTTTTTTGGTGAAGGAAACCCTTAGGGAAAAGTCTGATTAAGTTACTAGGCTAAACCTGGCCAAAACGATGTAGTTTAGGGGTTAAATGACATAGTTTAGATGTCCAACGCATAAGGAAAAGACCAAAACGACCCTAACTTAAAATCTGTCGAGACCAATCGATGGACCTGGTCCACGAACTGTGGTCCCACCTATGGTCCGTCCTGGTTTGCCGTCGTTCGACTTCTGAGGATAGGTTCTGGGGAGTCTGAACCACGGATCGGGGTCCCACCTACGGTCCGTAGGTGGCCTCCGTCGGTGGCACGTGCACTTCTGGAAATCTGCATTTTAGTCCTTTTAGGAAGGAAATAAATATGTATATATACGATGTTATCAAATAATGTGTAGTGTGATAATAGAACTACCAAAGTAAGGCTTGTAACCCTTTATACGAGACAAAGGATAATTATAAACACCCGAGGTGTTACATCTTTCTCCCCTTAGGAACATTCGTCCTCGAATGAAATCAAAGGCATGCAGGTGTAAAGCTAGGAACACTATTGAAATTTCTGTAGGATTTCATCTATATATGAGACTATCCAAACCTAAAAGTCATAGTAAAAATTTTTAAAAAATAAAATAAATATAGGGTGGTATGCACCAAATAAATAAAATAATGTCTGAGAAAAAAACCTTTTCAAATTACCACATAATGCAAAATGTTCCTCAACAAAGGAAACCTTTCGTTATTTATCCATTCCAAGTAGGCACATAGCACGTATATGAACACATATGTCATTTAGAATTGAGATATAAAACACGAAAGGGAACATAACAATATAAAAGATGAACATATGAGTTTAATAAGAAAATTATAGTGTATTTGGCAAGTTACTCCAGCATTCATGTATTACTGCCTTATTATGAGTATAACATTTCACCATATATTATTATGAAGTTATACAAAGAAATGGCAGATATGTCAATAAAGTATAAGCAATTTTTTGTGCTAGGAAAATTAGCATGCATACTGGTGACCACGGGGACAAGTACAAAAATTTCTTAGTTTCTCAAGCTCCATAGCTATAAAATCTTAAGTTATGACCTATAGAATGATATTTAATAAGAAAAACATAAAACCTGCATTTCACTTAAACATTGACCTATTACGAAGTGGTACCTAGATATATGCACATATATTCTATGTCCTTCACACACGTAAGTCACAGATCATATTGTAAGTGAATACATAATTCATAAAGGGTTTAACATCTGGACTAAAGGTCTTTGATACATAACATATAAACAACATGAATCTCATATTGATAACTTAAGACATGCACAATAGTTATATAGAAATAATTTTTGAGGGACCACAACATGTAACTCATAAACAACAAATAAAGTCACTACATGAACAGACTTTCAAACACAAATATTTAAATCTTACAATCCATCAGTTATATATTATATAAGTAATTTAAAATTAACGTTTTAATCTTATAAGTTTTGAAAAGAATATACTATTTAAATACATGAACTATGAGATCTGTATCATATAAATAAATACTTTGTAAGGTGGGTAATATGCAAGCAATTAGCCTACGAAAAGTTGTCATGGTAAAATGTAGTCATGTATTTTGTGAAGTGGGTAACATTTAGGCAAGAAATATGTTGGTCATGCATCGTGTGATATTATTCTTTAAGGTGCATATCATATCGTAGTGTATAAATACATTTATTATAAAACACATAACATTTTAACCAAGACTCACATAGTGTATACCTTTAGCATGGGAGAATTTAATTTCTTATACGTAGGCGTATGATATATAATTGAATATTTTGTGAGATTAATAACATAAGCGCAAATGAACATTGAACTGTATAGCATATGTGCTAACATTTTTCGAGGCATATAGTATATAAACACATCTTCTGTGAAATACATAGATTATAAGCAATTGATCTTGATAAAATAGATTATACGAACATATCATTTGTGAATAACATTTCAATAGATAATTCTGAAGGAACACCTATTATATAACTACAATGTTTTATGAAACAACTAACATATTAGCACATAAATTGTTACTTTGAAACAAATATATTTACGTCTTATAAACGATAAATTATGCATCAATAGAGTGGTTAAACTCTGACATACTAGTTATACATACTTTGGAAATGTATCATACTCAAATAAGGGATCTATAGGGTATGTGGAATATAAACATTTAGTTTATATATATATATAATAATAATGCAAATACATGACATGTCTAGCCAAATGCTAGCAATAGGGGAGCCTCTCGGTAGCTAAACGACATTATATTCGCCAACTTATGGTCATATGTGTCTCTTACGTATAAACATAGGCAATAGTCCCCATACCTCCAAATTATGGCTCAAGAGTAGAATACATAGCATGCCATGTAATAGATTTGTAATGCATATTTTTTACCATAATCATGTTGCCAATCTTGGGCTGTTTGTATTCTTATTCTCATAATCCTGTAATCACTTTTGTATAATATGTCAATGTCTCATGGAACCTCAAAGGATCGTAGAATAAACTTGAACACTTAAATTGACTAAAGAAAGATAACTTAAACCTGAGAATGTCCATAAAGATCTAAAGGTACTTAAAGAGTCACCAGTGTAACTTTATGGAACTTCTATACGACCAATTAGGCTTGCAAAACTCATAATAGATTAGAAGCAGTTTACTCGACTTAAACTTAGACATGTAATCATTTAGGAACCCAGAAAGAGACTGGCAAGCTTGAATCTATTTACGAATGACTCAAATATTTTTAATAATATGATCCTTTCTTAGGAAAAAGGTTACTTCACAAGTATACAATCAAAAGAATAGAGTACAAGATTTAGTATTAATATCCATTTCTCCTGCAGAGAAAGGATGGCTTAGCCACTTCCTTAGATATAACATAATAATTTTCAAATATTTCAGTCTCACTTTACCTTATTAGTGGACATAATGAATAAGAAACTAGACGGAAAATGATTGTTAACAATCAAACACATTTTCCAGCATTACAAGTGCAATAACTGATAACACTCAAATCACTCTTCAAAACTAATTTAAAGAGTGAGTGATAGTAGTCGATTAAAACCCAACAAAGGGTCAGGGTCGAATCTCACAGAGAATGGTATATCGTTGAGAAGTCCTATTAAGAAATATGGACTTTAAAAGAACAATTGGGTGAATGACTTCACTAATTTAATATAAAGTTTTGGTTGTCAATTATTGCAATTAAACAAAAATATCAAAGAAACTAAGACTTAACAAACAATCTAGGGGAGCGGGGATTGAAAATATATATCACATAGGGTTAAATGTGCATCTCTATAGTGATGAACATCCATGAGTTGGCTAAGTCATCTTCATTGACGCTAGTCATCTTTTGATCTCAAATCATCTATGCATAGAATCTCCTTTCGGTCTCATCTAAATGCCAATCTAAACAACCCAATTACCTTAATATATTCTCTCTTTCAAGAATATGGAAAATAGATCTGACCCATAACCTCTATTTTCTAGCAAGTTAGAGATATCAAACTTAAATTGCTAGTATCAGAGTAATTACCTACTCCAATCAATCTATTTCGAGCATCAACCGAAGATTGGAAGTAGGAATTAACTTTGCAACCTTAACCCACAAATTAACCCCATGCTAATTAGACCAAATTCATGTATGAACAACAACATAGCAGAGAATAGCACAATACCCACTACATTAAATTAAAATCCACCCACATATTTGCACCCCTAGATCTTGGAGTTTTAGCCACCCATCACAAAAAGTAAAGAAATTATGCCTTCCAGGAAAGAAGCCATGGGTAACTTGAAATCAAGCAATTAAAAGTAAACCTACTTTGGATTCAACTTCAATTTATCAAATTCAAACAACAAGTTGTAAAACCCCAAAAGTTGGAAAACTATTCTTCAAAGGTAAAATATTCTAAAAATTCTCTCTAAATTTGTATGTATCCTCAAAATTGTATCTCCATTTCTCTATGTTTTCTCTCTTGTTTGGGCTACTAATATTTTTCCAAATTTTTTCCCAATATCCATTACGCGACCAACTCGATGACATTAGTCGGGCTCGCCAAACACATTTGGTGCATCTCCTTTTACTTCTCAGCTGGCCTTTTGATGCTCTTGGCTTCAGGAGTTTTGAACCTTAGTTGGCGAACTCTACTGAGTCAGCCTTCCACATTCGGTGATTTTTTTAGTACCACCTTGGTTCACCTTTCGAGCATTCAATCTTTTCTTCCTATGCTCTCAATTTGTGAAATGGTCATCAAGGCCGCCTTTCTCATTCGGCACATTGCCCTTTCCTTTGGAGTGCACTGACCTGATTTGATGGACACATGTGACATGCACTGTCATTTTAGGCGCGGTCGTGCTCAATTAGCGATCCGCCATTCTTGTTAGATGATCCACAATATATGATTTGCACTTCTTTTTTCATTTTTGGCAATTCTTTCAAACATCAATCCTTGCCTTGTCCAATGTCCTTCATAACTGCAAATCATCAACATTTAATTCGAATAGGATAGTGTAAGGAATTAAGGACACTAATTATTGAGCTAAATGGACCCTAATTAAGTGCAAATCAACCACTTATCAACCCCCCAAACATAAGCTTTTTCTTTTCCTCAAGTAAATCAAGAACACAAAAAGCTCAATAAGGGTATATAAATCAGTACTCAATGAGAGCTAACATGCAAGCGCCAAGCCAACACTATAACATGTTACCCTCAATCATGATAAAAAAAAAGCTTCTAATGATGACTAGCTAGTGTCAACACAAGCTCAAGCTCACTTTATCTTCTTATCTAATACAAGAACATGTTTCAACAAATGCATTCAAGTGCACTCACATCAAGAACGACTCGATGCTCACTCAAAGCAAATCAACAAAGGTATAAGGAATCAATACAAATCTTACTCTTTCAAAAGAGAAACACATGCAAGATTTGTCCCATAGGTTTGCCCATATTTTCCAATAATCACATAACCCAGTTCATGCAAGATCTAAAGTGTCTTTTAGGCTTGTAACGGGGTTAAGGGTTAAGGTATGTTAATTTTGGATTGGTGACTTTACCTTTTCAAAGTATTGTTGCAATCCTCGTCACCTCTTCTCAAGTTCTTTTCCTTCTTTTTCGCCAAAGAAGGTGACTTAGGCTATTGAAAGATTATGATATGAGCGTTCTCTATCACCCTAGAAAAGTGAATGTGCTGGTTGATGCTCTTAGTCGGTTATCTATGGGAAGTGTTGCTCACGTTGAGAAATATAAGAATGAGTTGGTTCGAGATGTTCATAGATTGGCTTGGTTGGATGTTCAGTTAGTGGACTCCACTAAGGGTGGTGTTATGGTCCACAATGGTTCGACTCGTCTTTTGTGGCGGATGTGAAATCCAAGAAAGGTCTTGATGCAATTTTGGTTGACTTGAAGGAAGCGGTGCTTAAAAAGTCTGTAGAGGCTTTCTCCCAAGGGGGAGATGGTGTACATAGATATCAAGGTCGTTTGTGTGTACCTGATGTTGATGACTTGAGGGAAAAGATCTTGCCAGAAGCCTATAGTTCTCGGTATTCCATTCACCCAAGAGTCACCAAGATGTACCATGATTTGCGGGAGATCTATTGGTGGAATGGGATGATGAAGGATATTGCAGGATTTGTAGCTAACTGTCCTAATTGTCAACAAGTGAAAGTTGAGCATCAGAAACCGGGAGGTTTATCCCAAGACATTATCATTCTTTCTTGGAAGTGCGAAGATATGAATATGGACTTCATTGTTGGTTTGCCTCGCACCCGGCAACAACATGACTCATTTGAGTTGTAGTAGATCGAATTACAAAATAAGCTCATTTTATTCCCATCAAGGTTTATTACTCGGCGGAGAATTATGCTAAGTTGTACTTGAGAGAAATGGTAAAGTTTCATGGAGTGCCTTTATCCATTATCTCCAATCGTGGTACACAATTCACTTCTCAGATTTGGAAGTCTTTTCCAAAGGGTCTTAATACTCGTGTAAAGCTTAGTAAGGACTTTCATCCACAAACCGATGGGCAAGCGGATCATACTTTCCAAACCTTGGAAGATAGTTTGATGGCTTGTGTGATTAATTTCAAGGGTAATTGGGATGACCACTTTCCATTGATCGAGTTTGCATATAACAATAGTTATCACTCAAGTATTGGCATGGCTCCATTTGAGGCTCTTTATGGTAGGAGGTGTAGATATCTTATAAGTTGGTTTGAGATGGGTGAAGTTTCCCTAATAGGTCCCGAGTTAGTACATGAGGCCATGGAAAAGTTGAACTTATTGGAGATAGGTTGAAAATATCTAAAAGTCGGCAAAAGTCATACGTCGATGTGAGAAGAAGAGATCTTGAGTTTAATGTTCATGATTGGGTTTACTTGAAGATTTCACCCATGAAGGGTGTAGTGAGGTTTGGTAAGAAAGGGAGGCTTAGTCCCCGATATGTAGGCCCATATCATATTTTGAGGCATGTTTGTAAGGTTTCTTATGACTTGAATTGCCTAATGAATTGGCATCGGATCAGGTTTTCCATGTCTTTATGTTGAAGAAATGTGTTGGTGATCCGACATCTATAGTTCCCTTAGAAAGGTTTGAGGTTTAAGGAGAATTTTTCCTATGAAGAAGTTCCGGTTGAGATTTTAGACCGACAAGTCAAGAAGTTCAGAAATAAAGAAGTTGCTTCCGTGAAAGTGTTGTGGAGGAATCAATTAGTTGAGGGTGCTACTTGGGAGGCCGAGGCCGATATGATGTCCTGATATCCTCATCTTTTTCCTTCTACCCCTACTCTAGCTTGAGATAATGAGTTCCTCATGGTTTACTCTCTTGGTGTCATGTATTTTAGATATTTCCATGATTTCCTCATTTATGCATAATCATGAAAAGAGTATAAGTTTTTTAATAAAATGAGTTTACTTAATTGATTCTACGTGTTTATGTGCATTTGAGTATGAGTTGCATATATACTTCATGATATGATGGTTGAACATGCTTTAGCTTGCATTTAACGATTCCTCCTCGGATATGTGCATTTATGTGATTGTATTCATGTTGGGCTGCTAGGTCTAGTTCCTATTTTCCTTATGATGGTTTGAATATGTTCTAGCTTAGAGTAGAGGTTCCTCCTTTGTTGTGTGCATTTAGATGAAGTTGCATACATGATGGTTTGCTAGTTTAGAGTCTTTTTCTTCTTATGATGTATTGAATCTCATTCAAAGATGAATGATCTCAATGGGGAGATAATGTAACACCTCAGATTCGAGAAAGGGCCAAATAGCATGTTTTATAGGATTTTCTGGTGCCATCCGATAGAGGCAAGCCACAGCTCGTGGACTGAGCCATGAACCGTGGGCCTGGTCCGTGGATTGGCCACCCAACAAGGCCCAGAGCACGAATCATGGCCTGGACAAATGGACCGTCATTGGATCCACGGTCCATGGATTGAGATCCATGGGTCATGGCCTAAAATTCACTTTCTAATGCCCAATGAAGGACGTGCAGGATGGACCGTCGGTCAAACCATGGTCCATCAGTCTGAGGCATCGTTTAGGGTCGACAATTATATCCTAGGGGCAGTTGGGTGTTTTCCTAATTAGTCTAGCCTACTACTATGTCGTTTTACCCTCCATCAAAACCCCTATATAAGTTGTTTAACTCTAAATTTTTCCTATTGAAAATCATTCTCTCAAATATACAAAAGAAGAGCAAGTCTTCCTCCAAATATTTCTCTCTCTAGAAAACTTGAAGAAGAAGGGTCCAAGCTAGGGTTTACAAGTCAATTCTCCAATTCCTCCATTGAAGTTAAGCGATTGGCATCGAGGTATGATAGTTTTCATCCAATGATTCCTTCCATTCATGGAGTTCCCAAATTCTCCTATTTTCAAACTTAGAAATCCCCAATTGAGTTAGGTTTTCTTCTATATTATGAGTTACTTTAATTATTGATTAAATTTGAGTGATCTATGATCTTTGATGCATGAATTGAGTAAATCCCATAATTTTATGATGATTCCCCATGAACATATGTAATCCCTATGTTTACCAAGTTATGAGCATGTAATGTGGGTCTTGCATTATGAAAGAAGAGTTTTATGAAATCAAGCATGAATTGATAGAATTGCATGAATTTGTGATGAATTTCCATGAACCCTTGCTTAACCCGTGTTTTCTAGATGGTAATGATTGAAAGTGGGCTTTGAACCTTGGAAGGTAAATTATGGAATTATGCATGTTCTTATGAAATCTATGAAAATGTTTTAAATGCTTTGAGAGTGAAGTATCAATGATAATGTTGTTGTTGTGTTGTTGAAAGGATTTTCTCATATACACATGAAAGCATGAACTTGAAAGGTTTTCTCACATAGTAAAGGGTTCTAAGGTTGAAAGGTCTTCACACCTAAATGAATCTAAGATAAAGAGCTATCCTAATGAAACCTAACTTGGATTGGTTATTGTATGATACCTTTCCATGGATGACTAATGACTTAGATTGGATTGGCAAGATGACTTGCCCTTCCATGGATAATAAGAACAAGTAAGAAATGACTATTTCGTGGGATTTATGCTTAGCACAAAGAGGATATTGAGATGAAAGTTCTCCCGTTAGTAGAGGTCGGGTTTCTAGAAGCAATCTCCTTATCCCTTACCTATGTGCCCCCATAGGATGATTGTCTAGATAGACATTAGCTAGTGGATCCACCAAAGCAAGAAGTTCATGGTCCTTACCTTGGAAAGTAGGACAACCCTTTTCGGTGTGGGAGACACCAGGGGATCATATTATAGCTCACATGATCTCTATGTCGGTTAAGGCTACTTCCCACAATAATAATGAACCAAGTTTATGTCACGACCCAAGGGTACCCCCTAGATGTAACAAGGCGTACAAAATTCCAAGAGGCCTCATATAAGCCATTTAGCATATCATAACATAAAGTAATAGAAATGAGCGAGAATTAAAACTTTTCAAATACAATCAAAGTCTTTTATAAAAGCAAGCGGAAGTCTAACATGACATTGTCTCTAACCATCTAAACATATGAAATATCAATCTTGGGATGCAGCCTATACAATAGTCTCAAAAGTAAAGGAAAGACATAAAAGTGATAGGGTTATCCAATCCTCGAATACAATGAGGACTCACCAAAGCTTCACTTCACAATCTCCTAGGAACTTATCCACAAGTGTGTGAGTTGGGAACGCCGGACCCTACATTTGATAAGAATGTAGGCAAGAGTATGTGTTAGTACAATCAAGTACTAAATATGATGGCTAGCATGAACAACATAAACATAAGCATTAGTGAACATAAGACATAAGGCGTAAGCATAATCAATATATATAAAGCATCATAATGAAAGAGGAATACTCTCTTAAGCAACCTCACTTAAGCTTAGCCAAGACATAGGACATCCACCTCTAGTCAAGCTTACATCATAGAAGGCATATTTAGCAACACTCCACACAAGTCAATTTCATAACATAATCTCATTAATCATACTTACTTTTTAAGACATGGGGATTAGCCTCAATGCCTAGTTCATAAAGGCTAATGGGTATTCGCCACTTGCTTTACCTACTTTCAGATTGTGGGTACTCGCCTCCACAGCCTCATCATATGATGCAGGTACTCGCCTTCACATCATTTCACAAGGAGCATGGGTACTCGCCTCCATGTCCATTCATCATAGTAAGAATGTGGGGATTGACCTCTTGTTCAAGTCTAAGGAGTAGGGGAATCACCTCTTATACTTTCATATGGAGGTCAAGGGTAATCGTCTCTAGCCTCATCATTCATTAAGAATTTTAGTCTAGATTCATTTTAGGTAAGCAATCCTTTCAACCTAGAATCATTCATGTGAGTAA
Source organism: Solanum tuberosum (assembly GCF_000226075.1). NCBI lineage: Eukaryota > Viridiplantae > Streptophyta > Magnoliopsida > Solanales > Solanaceae > Solanum > Solanum tuberosum. The sequence goes on along the minus strand of NW_006238938.1, from coordinate 1,292,501 downwards.
ACCTGTCACATTCATTCAATCATGCTTATCAATTCATTATAGGAAGTATCTCTTCCACATCATATCATTTACAATCAACAATGCATAGTCTAGGCTTTACTCTCAAAGCACTACATCTCATGATCATCATCCATGCTTTACTCTTAAGAAATTAACATCATATTCATCATATATTCTTCAATCTAGAGCAATCCTATTCATAATTCATCAATCCGATAAGGATATATCTAACCCATAGAGTTTCGCTCACATGGAATCAAACCCACTATGTCAATTCAACTCTAACATAGGATAGGCATAAGGACATGTAATTTCATCCTAAATACATGCAATTCAATCATAAACAATCATAATCCCCTCAATTGGATCAACATTCATCATAACCCACAATAATGAAAGAAAACCTAACTAGAATTAGGGAAAATCTTCATCAAATTATGGAATTCTAGGGGACTCCATGGGAGGAAGGATCCCATGGATGAAAATCCATCATACCTTAGTCACAATGCCCACAAAAGCGTGAAGATTGGGAGACTTGATCTTGACCTAGCTTCAATCTCCTTCTTCTTCTTCCACCTTCTATAGAGAGAATATTTGAGAGAGGATTTGGGTTTTCTTTTGGGAATTGAGAGAATGACTTAATTGGGGATTTTGGGGGTTAAAAATACTTATATAGGTGGTCTAGGTCTAGGCAAAACGACACCACTTCAATTTAATTAAAACCGGAAAAGACCTTTAAGTCCCTAAAAATAACTACCAGGCCTGATCCACGAGACCATGATCGACGGATTAGGGTCAGGGGCTACAGACACCAAAGCCACGGACCGTCAACCCATCAACGGGCCGTGGGTCACTGTCCTAGACAGTTCTGATGTTGCCCTATCAATGACACCCACCCATGGGTAATTGGTCCAACCATGTGGTGTGGTTAACCCTCGTGGGTCACACCTGAAGTTTTCCCCAAAAGCTGCAATTTACCTCGTTTCTAATCCAAGGTGTTACAGTTTACTTCAAGAAGTATCTCACATGTGTTCAAAGGTTTTAAAGAAGTTAGTTTGCATTGACCATGTTTTATGACTCGTGTTTTCTAACCCTTTTATATCATGTTTTTTGCTTGGTCATTGCATGTTATAAAAATATCCTATTTTAGCATGATTTAAATGTTTATATGCATGGCTATCATACTTGGTACATATTTTGTACTAAAAACATACTTTTTTGTACATTTCCCCAAATGTAGCATCCGACAGTCAGTGTTCTCAGTTTCGTGGCTAGAGGTTGATTTGAGAGATTCCAAGCTTTGGTGAGTCCTCATGCTTCGAGGACGAATTTTCATTGTTTTCAGTTTTCTTGTTTACTTTCAATTTTGGACATGATGTATGGGTTAAGACCAATTTCATTCTAATGTATTAGTTGGCTATTGAGACAAGTGCTTAGACTTCCGCTTTGCTTTTATAAAACTTTGGACTTGAAATGTTATCTTTATTTCCTTTGTTCTATTTCTTGTGTTATGAATGCTAAGTGGCTTGTATTGTGCCTCTTGAGGTCTTATACACCATGTTACATCTAGGGTGTACCCATGGGTCGTGACACCTGTAGTGAGGCTTAAATAGGCCAACTGGACTAACCCGACTGGAACAACTGGCGGGGCGTGTCATGGGAGTACTTGGGCCTAGAAAAGGACCAATTGTGCTACCCTCATGCCTAGACCTCTTATCGCCATCCCCTTGGGCCTCATGATAGAGCTGCTCAATAGTATGGGCCTGGTCAACTACATCTAGAAAAGAGTGACCTATTGAAACCACAGACTGAGTCTCAATTTGTAGCTGAAGACGCAAACCTTAGATGAAGCACTGAACTTTCTTCTCCTCAGTAGGTAATTTATAGTGGCATGGCAGAAGAGCTCATGGAACCTTGCCTCATACTCAGATGCAGTCATGGAACCCTTCTCCAACCTCAAAAACTAATCGTGTAGTCTATCTTTGACACTGTACGGAATGAACCTGGCCATGAAAGCCATAGAAAACACTGACCATGAAATTGGAGGACACCTTACTGGCATAGTCTCAAGATAAGAACGCAACTACTGTCTAGCTAGCCCATCATGCTAGAACATAGTGAATTTTACTCCTCCTCGACTCCACCAAGCCTAAGATATATATCCACTCTCAACAAGTACTGAGAAACGCATGGGCATCCACTCCAATAGACTAGAAAACCTCGAAGTTGAAAGTCTCAAAAACACTCTGAGCATTTTATGTTCCTATAGTAGCATAGCTCTGGCCACTATCATGTGTTGGGCTCCCCAGGTACTACTTGGACCTAAGGTTCCTCTGTTGTAGGCTAACCATGTGGGGCTAGTTCTATTTCAACAATAGTTGTGACTACAACTTTGGCCTTATGCATACCTCCAAGAATGGTCAGAAGCTGAGTAATGGCATCGTGGTGATCAGGGGCCATAGTAGGTCTGGGTGGTGGCTAGGCTTGTCCTAGCCCCACTACCTAAGGGGGAACCAGAGCTATATGATGCTGCGATGCAGGCTCTAGAGTCCTTGACCTATCAGGGGTTGGTCTTGCAGCCTTAGAACGTTGTGGCGGTCATCCTCTACCCCTAGTTATGGCTCTACTTGCAGTCTTAGGTGGATCATTGTAATGATCATCTAGGTTATTTCATCTATCTTTTTATTATCTTTTTTAGCATTTAGAACTTTCCTGTAGCGACAGTAAGTAATTTATAACTTGTGAGGATCGACAGTCTAATCGTTGGGTCGCTCATTTAGTTTTTTTAGAGTTTCCATGATTTGGAACCTTTGACACTTGAACGGTTGACTTTGGTCAAAAGTTCCAGAAGAGAGCTTCAAATTGTATTTCCAGTAGTTCTATTAGCTCCAGAACATCGTGTTTGGTCTAAACTTCCCTTTCATGCATTCTCTTAGCTTCAAGTCTCATTCTGAGCCCTTTTGTGTAATTTGTCTTTAAATAGAGCTTAAGTGTAGGACCCATATTTATTTGAGACAATCGCGGTTGGAAGTTTTGATGATTTTGTTGTGTCTGGAATATCAAATGTGGTGGGGTAGCATATCTCAATTGCATGGAAGGATTTCTGAATGAATCTCGGGTACCACGTCATAGAATTCCTACTTGACCAAACCAGCTGATCTGCAACAGCTGGTGCAACTCAAAAAGGGCATTTATGTTCATGTGCCTAGGGTCACGTTTCCTAAGGATGGTCAACTAGACCTCCACATTCGCAGAACCCAGTGGCATATTCATGATGCCTTCGCAACCAAGACATGTGTGTTTGCAGGATGCCAACCGCATTTGTGAAGCCCTGAGCCTTTAGCCTCCGCATTCGAGAAGGGATGCCTCGTTCACAATTCCTAAACTCCTAGAGTGCAACATTTGCATGTCTCCTCCACGTTCAAGAATTCCATATCACTAGTCTTTTAATTAAGACAAGTGACGCATTTCAGCTCACTTCCAATTATTCTAAAGGCAATTTCTCAAACTAGGAAGCCCCATTTTTGGTGATTCAAGTTGTGTGGAATCTAGATTGTTCATGGCTATGCATTAGAATTTTTGAGGAAGTGCATTAAATGGATTTTTGAGGGAATTCTCGCCCCGTAGGGGCTGCAATGTCTTCTTTAATGGTGGAATTTAGGCATGTTGTCATTTGGGTTGTTCCAATCATCGAATTGTGTCCCATTTTTTAACACAAGTTTGGTTAATCGATTGGGACCTTTTGATAGAGTCAATTTATGGATTCTTAGTATGGATAACCATTCCCATTTTGACTCAATTTTGGGTCTATTACCATTTATTATAATTTTGATGTCTAAACATAATAACATTGTTATTAATAATTTGTTAGTGTGGTGCTGTTCAGAGGTTCTTCGGATGTGGATATCTCTTGTGTGGCTGATTCAGAGTGCACGTGATCGACTTTGAGGTAGGCTTCGATCTTCTTTCTTGATTGGGATTTTGAGATAATGTTTTATATGAATTGTATGTGATTTAGGACTTTATTGTCTAGTATTAGCCTTCCTTATGTTATTCTACTTTTTTTATTCCTGTAGGACTATTGAGATTATTGCGGGTGGCGAGATCCTTAGTTTAGGTTTAAAGCCTTTCTTTTAGTATGCTTTAGAGTGGCTATCCTTGTTAGGATTGATACTTATGGTCTTAGGCTAGTATTGACCCTTAGATGCCTTATAATTGTTCTTTATTACCCTTGTTGCACTGAGTTGCTCCCTGTAGGGCTTGTACTGGGTGTTTATCTCATGTTAGTGCTTGAGACGCTGGTGGCTCATTGTAGATATCGGTGGATTTTTTTGTGCTCAATTTTAAACCGAAATGGTTTTTTGAGGAATGTCATCATTCCTTGAGTTTCTTTTCTCTCTCTTGTTGATTCAGAAACTCTTGTTGATTAGCTGTAGGATTGTTATAAATTATTGAACTTATAATTAAATTGTTGGGTCTGAGGCTATAATTGAAGGCCAGTCAGATTCCAAGTTAGTTCTCTCTGCCTTTGTAGTTTGGTAGTGTTGGTATTGTGTTCCTTTTTGTTAGTGCCTTGTTTGAATGTTGGTGATGACATGCATTGCATTGGTTGTTCATTCTCACGTGTTTTGTGGTACAATCATAGTTCATGCATTATTGCATCATTACCACTCATGCATAAAGGCTATTTTCACTTGGTTACTATTCTTAATTGATTTTAACGAGAGTTATACAACTTGGACTGATTTGGTAAACTATTTTTTGAGATTTATAAAGCATTGAGGATATGCTCCTTTTCTACTTGAAACTTGAGAGGCGTCTCGAGTGTGTTGTGCTTTTACTTGACTAGTCGGCGCATCGACACCCTTTCTTATGCGGTTTTTACTACTTATTCCCTCGGTACCATAACAGAGATAACTTGTTGTAAGACCTAAATTCAATCCTAGACAATGTAATTGGACTTCTCGCATCTGCCATGGGTCCCTCTGGCCGTGAGTACCATTGTACCAGATGAGAGAGTTGTATGGGTCCTACCTCGCTTATCAGGAGAGGGGTAGATGCATAGAGTAGGTTAGTGATGGCTCTACAACATGTCCAGCATTCATATATATTGCCTATCACTAGTATAATTGATTATTGGTTGTACCCTTCGATTTTATAGGGGAAAGTTAGGTTATGGTTGCTGTTTATACCTTCTGGGCTTATGGGGGTCCAGTTAGGTTAATGTTTGAATATGCTCTGTATTCATGCAATATTGTTCTAGTAGTTGATAGGTTGTGGTCTAGATTTTTGGATATTAGCCTTCCTTTCTCAGGGTAGTTGATTATTGTATCATAGCTTGCTTGTGAGTAGGTTGTTGGCTTGGATTTCCATGTACGCTCTTGACTTTGTTCCTTATCCTTTGTATCTTATTTTTGCTCCTTATTGATTATCTTCATATCATATCTCATGTTTAGTTACATGTGTTGTACTTTCATTATTACTCGTGTTTTATAATTACTTTATCTTTGGAGCTCAGTCGACCAATGTCTATTGAGTACCATTTGTTGGTACTCCTACTACGCTTCTGCAACCTATAGATCATAGTATGAGTTCTCGCCATTGATTTGGAGCTCATGCGGAGAAGCTTTTGGAGTTTCGAGACTAGGGTGTGCTCTTGGTGTTTAAAGTTACCACTTTCTATCTATTTTGTCTGGGACTAGTCTTTGTTTTGCTTTCAGAGATTGTTTATACTTATATTATATTTGTAAAAGCCTTGTACTCTTATTTGATTAGATGCTTTACTATTGAGTGATTCCAGGTCTTAAGAATGGTTCCTTGTATTATATTTAGTGAACTTATCGTTCTTCTCTTTTTTGTCAGCTTCTTGCTTCTATTTGTCATCTTCTGCTTGTTAGCCCGTTGCATTTGGTTTCGAGATAGGTGTTAGGCTTACCTAGTAGAGGGGTGTGGTAAGTGTCATCATGAATATCCAACCTAAAATGCAAATAGAGAAAGGTAAGTCTAGGATGCCATATGCTCACCATCGCGTCTGAACTGAAGACACTACTGCATCAAATCTCAGTTTTGGTAACTGGTGCTCGGACTTGCATCACAAAACAGATACAACATGTAGTATGAGTACCAAAACAAAAGGTACTCAATAGGCATCATAAGTTGACTTAGCAAGAAAACAAAAGGCAATAAGAACTGCTTGAATTTAAACACAACAAGGGTCAAAGAACAGAAAGCTAACATGAATGCACAAGAGTGTACCAAGAACACAAAAGAAATAAGTATAACTAACTAAACCTAACCAGGCCCCCATAAACATAGAAGGTACACTCTTACGCAAGTTTAAGTAAAAACCCGAACTGGCTCCCATAATCCCAACAGATGCACAAAAGAGGTAAGAACTAAACCAAGAACTTGAAGATAGTACCAAAACTACCACATCCTCCCACAGACTACCATTGTGGTACATGCATCCAAGAATCCAATGAAGTCACCCATTTACATCATTAATCTTATAAAAGGGAACATAAGACTAAATATCCCTAGTCAAAACTATAATAAGGTATAAAATAGGATTTTCTAGTCGTAGTTCTAATTTGACCAAAGCGAAATACGAATCACGATCTCCAATCTATAACTCTAATCAGATCAAACTGAAATACCAGTGGAGACTAAACCCAACTGAAAATAGGGCAAATGGGAGCCTAAAATCAAGAGTAATAATAGGTTTTATGGGCTTGAGCCGTAGAAAAAGAACTCCAACGACTCCAAATGCCATTACTAACACAACACTAGTCCAAGCATATCATAGGACCGGCCACCTCAAAATCATCACATACCCACTCCATATCCTACACCACAAGTCGATACCACATAACTAATACGCCAAAAATACCCACGTACATGCCCAGTCTATCGCAAAGATAATATCAAAGAAGATAAGGGCAAGCTGAGATGAGTTGTCACCTAACTATGGACCGTGCTATCAGACTCAAGTTTGCTACATCAGTCTATAAGGAGATAAATTGTCTAACACGTTGTCAGAGGAAAAATCTAAGGCCTACTGACTCTAATACACCCATGTCTATGGCAATCTCTATTCTAAGCCTAGACTAACACATGCTTCCAAAAAACTCAATAACAACAATCAAAGCACACCACAAGGTAAAAATGATCACAAGTAACATAGACAACATGTTGTTAGTCCTGAAAAGCTCAATAAACAACCAAAGACATGAATTCTCTGTAATTTACCATGAATAACAATGTACTCACCCAAATTCACATAAACTAACATGTTTTTACGTATTCAAGTTCAATCTAAGGAACATGAAGTTGTAACCTACCTTAAACTGACCATGCATGCTCCAAATCACTATGCCAGAACTTTTCCCTTCCAAACAACCTATGAATGCTACCACACTATCTAAAGCAGAATCACAACATTAATACGATCGTTTAGATACCAAAACACAAAATAGAGATGAGCCCAAATTGGAGTCAAAATGGGAAATGTGGAATCCACGCTGATAATTCTAAAGTTGACTATGTCAAAAGATCTTAATTACCTCTTCGAACTTCTGTCCAAAAATGGGACACAATTTGGGGCTTGTAACAGCCCAAACAAGCAACATGCACTCTTTCATAAATTGAAGATAGAGAAAAAGGGGCTAGGCAGCCTCTTCAAACCAAAATTTACCTCAAACGGAGATTCCCCAATGATCCACGATCCCGCTAGTACGTAGCTCCTCACTTTTTGAACAATCCTGAATGTGAATCACTGAATTCCGAGCTAATATAGTGGAGAAATCGCCAAAAGTCTATCTATAAAGGTTGTTGATTATGCCTGGTCTTTATTTAAAAGAACAAACAAAATAACTCATCACGATAATGGCCAAGAGGGCCCTCGATCATAGAGGTCCAAGAATTTGGCCTTCGAAGATGCAGAGAATGCCAAAGGAATATGATGAGTCGTCTAGGGCCTTCGATCGCGATGAGTGGAGACCGTGAATGCAAAGGTTAAAGGCCAACCTATCATCCACATGGCGAGGCCAGGCGATCACAGATTCATAAAAACTAGGCTTGCATGAATATGGCTCATGGCCCCGTGAGCGCAAAGGGTTAAATGGGCTTCACCAGCTAATGCACATCAATTGGTTTTGGCCATTCTCAAATTCTCTAATGAATTGCTCAGGATTTGTTCGGAACCTCGTGCTCGCAAACGAGATATGCTTCCCCAAAAAATTTGATATTCCAGAATCAATAGAGTAGTTGAAACTTCCAACCAAGACCATGTTAATAAAATATGGGTCCCACACCCAAGCTTTGTTTTTAGCCAAAATCCATAATGGTCCCCGGAATTAGCCCAAAAGCCTTGAGATCCACATGAAGGGTAATTCTATACCAAACTATACGTTCTAGACCTAACGAAAACATCAAAATTGTATTTTGGGGCCTTCTTCTTGAAATTTTGACAAAAGTCAACCGTTCAAGTTTCAAAAGCTGTAAAACACAAAAACATATATAAAATTCAAATGAATGATCGGGTGATCCAGATCGGAATGTTCTAATCAATGAAAAGAAGGTATTTTCACATAAATGACCTAGAGGTTGATTACACAATTGCATTATTGGTTTATAAATCGATGTTTTCTAGGGCCTGACTAATTCAGAATCGTATAAGAAAGTTTCATTTCAAAGGTAAAGCACTCCTGATCAAAGGCTAACTTTTCTTTTAACCAAAGTTGTTCTTGTGCAATGTTTGAATTATCGAAAACTGTGGTTTATAGTATTCCATCCCTTTGTATTTTTTTAATCTAAATCTGACTGAGCACTTTTTATTGAATAAAACTAAATAAAAACTAACTCGAGCCCAAAAGTGGCCCAAGTCAAGCCCTACAAAACAAAAAGGAAATTGAAAAAAAAGGAAGGAAATAAGCAACAATGGAAAAAATTGGACCAAAATCTAAGAGAAAAGGAAAGATGCAGCGGCATTCTTCTCCATCCGATCGGTCCTTTCTTTTCCTCCACCGACCTCACATCGACTATCATTCCTGATTTACAAGTGCAAAAAATGCCATGAATTCAGTATCTTTGGAGACTTCTTCAGCTAACAAATTGTGCTACTACAGCCATTTTCAAGGTAAGGTCCCAAATCCCAACCAGCTTAGCGTAAAAATTGCTAGATTGAAGTTTAACCTACTGTCGCTTTGATTTCTATAGATTGAGAACCCAAGAAACTGATACCACTACGTGAACCCTCAGATTTATTAGGTTTACACCTCTTTATTCATTTAAATCTTTCAAAGCTCTAGAATAAGATGGTGAACTGAGATCGTAGCACTAATGAAGAGAAAACCCTCCATATGAACATAATGTCCTTTAGCTTGTCCCCTCTCTGTCTAATGAGATCCCGGACACTACTAAGCTTAAAAATACCTTTAGGATTAGGCATCAACCAAGATTTATCTGTCTCTTCTGACAATTGAATACTTTCCAATACCTTATAGACCTTTTAACTCACGTGATTAGTGCACACTTCCACAATCAAATTGAAGTTCCACCATCTGCCTTCTCTAAACCACAACACATCTCCATAGTTTTTTGTAATGGCCCAGCCCACTAGTGATTTTGTCCGCTTTGGGCCTAGGGCCTAGGCATACACGGCTTTAAAACACGTCACTAGTTGGTATGGCCTTCTTATGTAAATACCCAACATCCCTCTTGTGTTTTGCCAATGTGAGACTTTTAATCTTAAGTTGAGGCATCGCATACACCCCCTCTATGGACTCACCATCCTCGCTGAGATTTGCCCCACTAAATGGGAATTGCATACACTCAGCACTGAGGTTTGCCCAGTCTTATAGGGATTTGCCTAAACTTAGTTGAATTTGGCCCACATCGACAAGGCTGAATGAAGAATGGCTCTGATACCAACTTTGGCACGACCCAACTAAGGACAGTGGTCGACTCGAAGGGGGAGAATCCCAAAACAAGCCTTACCAAAATTCTACACAAAATCAAGCAGAGTTTCCTTTATTTTTAGGCCTATCCTGAATTTTTCTTGTCTCAGAAATCCACAACACACTAATAACATCTAAAAGCCAAGAAATAATTTCCATCAATGATCAAGTTGTAACGCAATAATACCATTTTTATCTCCAAATATGAGAAAGAAGTTCAAAACTAGTCACTTGACTACAATGCAAAGGAATAATTATGACTCAATTAAAAAGAATGACAAATGGAGCGACTCTAAAATTAAAAAACATAACAAATCAATAGATCTCTTGCCACGCGAAGCAATGCGGGACTCGCCAGATAATACCAAATCACACTCTCTAGTTAATTAAATCCTCTTCAATACCACCTGAGTTCTTTGTAAAAAAATTAGCGAGGAGTGAGACGCTAGCTTAGTGAGTATTAACACTTAACCACAACAATTTGAGACGAGGGACAAGCCAGAAAACATACTAGTATGATAATCAAATTGATAATATTAATTTCTTTTTCAGAAACGGTAACAATATTCAATCTTATTTTCCTCATATAAGCAAAATAAATATAAACACCTAGTAGTAAACTCATAATAACACTTTCATATCAAATCTTATATCTGGGAGGTTTCCAAGGATGAAGCATGTAATCAGTGTGGCCTTCTCTTTAAGAAGTAACCAATAACGGTGAACTCCTCATAAAGGAGTTAAGTATTCATATCGGTGGATCCCTACTCAAGGGATATCAGTAACGGTATGCTAGTTCTACCTTCCCACTAGCAAGGGCTTTATCGGTAATCAGTAACTACAAGGTGCACCAGGTCTAACAAACCCGTCGTTAGCTACGGGATTTATCAAGGTTTACTTCCATTCATACTTTTCTTATAATCAGTACAATCATTTCAAAATCGAACAAAGCATTTAAGTCTTATAAAATCATATTATTTCAAAGTTTAACAATTACATGTCAAAATACCATTTCTCAAATAAGTGTAAAACCCTTTCAATAAGAGTAATCATATCTTATAAAAATGAGATCATCTCAGATAATTTTTTCAATATCATATCGAGTAAAAGACTTGTCCCACATGCAAGTTCAAAAGATTCGGTAACACATTTACTTTATAAACCATGTAAAAATCATGAAATTTGTGAAATACAAATTGTGGTAAGATTACTACTCACAGTACTCATGTTGAAATACAAATCTTGTCACATCAAGTAATCTGTACGACTTTAATTTGATTAACCTATATTCACATCATATAAATCTCGTGTTAAATCTCCTTGTTAGAGCTATTTCATGAACTAATTTATAATACCCAATCCCGAAGGTTACAGTTCAACTATCACTTGTCAACTCATATTTATTCATTGGTCTGTCATTTGTTCGATTTCTAGCAACAAAGAGTCATAGTTTTAAATATTTCTGTTTGAAACATTCACTAACTTATTCACTATAAAAGTGCATGTTCATTTCAGCCCACCATACTTAAACACCAACTCAATTTAACAAAACCCATAAGGCCATGAAATTTGACAAGTTTGACGATGTGCTTAAGCATGGATGTCATTTCTTGCCATGGTGTATAGGGAGTCAGGTTTCTAGTTACCTAACTTTAAGGCTACAGTAGCTTAATGTACGCTGTGAGACCAAGTCGAAGGTGCGTAAATTAGTATGATTTGGTGTAAATACTAGGTGGCCGTGGTTGAAATTTTACTATCAAAGGTGTTAGCTTGTTTTTGAATGCTAATTATTTTCCAACTAGATCTATGACTTTTTCATTAGTTCATTATCATAAAATGGGGAAGAATTTCTCTACTTTGTCAACCATGGGTGGATTTGACAACTTTATCTGAACCACTAATTCTAATGTAAAATAAAAATTCATAAAAATTACGACAAATAGTAGATATGAATTCATTAATTACTTCATAATATAATGGGTTCAGTTCGAAAAACCTTAAACGTTGAACTCATAATAGCATAGGCTTAGAAAACACTTTCCCCTTAATTGTTAGGGATAAGTAGTTCATGTTACAACATGATGGATATGTTGTGGCTTTTCTAAGTGTTCAATTTTGTGACCTCTTTTGTTTTATTTTCTTTTAAATAATGAGAATCAAGAAAAGACTGCTAAACTAAGAGGTTGGAGGTTCCAGTCACCAAGTGAGCTATGTTTGAAAAGGCCATTGTTGTCTCTTGGGTAAGTTCCAGGTGGTTGTGGGTATTAGATTAACAATAAGAAAAAAGGTAAAAGATTATTGCAACTATTAGTGCAAAGATGATGTTATGTTATAAATTGGTCTTGTCTTGATTACTTCCTTTTTCTGGCTTTTGATATTGTAACTTTTTTTACCCCATCCCTTCCGCAGGGGGTAATGGTTCTACTTTTCTCTTGTTGACCTAAACCCTGCAACCTAGTGGTTGAAGATGGAGGTGTTCTACTACTATAAAAAGTCTTGTGCTTGTCTTGTCAACTCTATCTCCTTCATCATGTTTACTGTGCGAAGAAGTATTCATGAGCACAAGCAACTAATTCACTAAACTTGGATTTTAGTAGATTATGTCCAGATAATTGATATAGCCATAGAATTGAAAATAGTTCTTACTAGACTGCTAGTTCATATTTTGTTGCACATATTTGTTAGTCCTTGTTACCCTTCGTAAACATCTCTTGTTTCAATCAATAGAAAGGACATCATGTGAACCACAATAAGTAATCATGATAATTTAATAGGGGCTATCTCACTATGCTCAATCACAGTAATCTACGGCATAACCTTTTCATTTGTCATGATTTAACTAGTAAAATATTTCATTTGTGGTGCAGGATAATGTATTTGTAACTGTTGTTTGGCTGATAAAGCTACTGATGCTTTTTACAAGCTAAGTAATACTTGATCCTAGATCCAAGCCTATGTGTTTGATGGTATGAATAAACGAGTATCTTAGATTATTTATCTCATGACAAAATAAAAATGATTATATCTAACCTTTATGTGTACTGTAATTGCATGAGCACAATGTTTGACGTTATCTTTTTTGACCTTATTATTTCCTCCTAGATGATTATGGCCTCTCTCATGATTGTACAGTTATCAAAGCGAGTGTTCCAAAGCTAAATCAAGATGATGTCTTTGAGAAAAATAATCAAATTGCTAAACCAGTGGACGGTGTGTGGGGATTCCAACCCCATTTCCCATTGTTAAAAGTCTCACTTTGCAGCAAATTGGTGCAAATCTTTACAACCATAAGATTAAAAAAAATATTGAACCAAGTCTCACTAAGGAACCTAACAAAGTTTGAAATAATGATTCTTTCATGCTGTCAATACTGACATCATAGGTACAATTTTGTTCTATAAATAGAGAACTCTTGCTAATTTGTAAGAACACAACAAGATAGAGAGAAAAGTCATTTAGAGAGAAAACTGAGGTATACCATACACTATACAAGAATATAGTTTGTGAAGAAAAATACAGTGTGAGCAATATTTTAGTAAGGTGGTAAATCAAAAGAGTTATTCCTTTTGAGTGTGTAGCAATCATTTTTTAGTATTGTACTCATGACTTCACAGTAAAAATGTTTCTAGCTATAGTGATATCAGTTGCTCCTCTTGGCCTGTGGTTTTTTCCCTTATTGAAAGAGTTTCAACATAAAAAAATTTGGTGTCATTGTTTTCCCATTTTATTTCCGTTATTTTGACCATATATATTTTGGTGTTAGTTCGCATTTTCCGAACAAACTAGTATTAGAATGTTGGTTTGCAATAGCTATATTTTTTTAATGGAAAATGATGGAAGCCAAAACAAGTAGAATGATTACTTTGAATAAAGTTAATTATGCTATTTTGTAAGGTAAAATGGAATATCTGCTATATGTTAAGATTTTTTATCAACCAGCCTTTACCACTATAAATCTAGAAAATAAAATAGATGAAAAGTGGAATCTATTGCACAGAAAGGTTTATGGATTCATTAAGAAATGTATTGACGATAATGTATTGAACCATATTTTTGGGGAGGCACAAGCTCGAAAACTATGGGAGAATCTTAAAGTTTGTACGCTCGAAAGACCAGGAACAATAAATTGTTCTTAATAAAGTAGATGCTAAGTTTAAAATATCTTGATGGTTCTTTGATGCCAGATTACCTAAACAATTTTCTAGGGATTATGAACAAATTATTTTCTATGGGCATCAAATTTGATGAAAAAATTCAAGGTTTTCTTCTGCTTGGTTCCCTACCACACTCTTGGGAAACACTTAGAACTTCTTTAATCAAATTCTACTACAGATGGTGTGATCTTTATGGATTTTGCCAAGACTAGTGTATTGAACGAAGAAATGAAAAGAAAATCTCAAGGTTTCTCTTTGTCGGATGTCCTGATAAATAGCTTTAGGGGGAGAAAAAATGTGTGGTTCTCAGAATAGAGAACATAACAAGAGAAAATATAGAGGCAGACTTAAGGATATATAATGTTATCATTGTGGCATGAAAGGGCACACAATGAAGTTTTTTCAGAAGTTGAAGAGGGAGAGCAAAAACAAAGAGCAAACTACAGAAGATTGCAATTAAAATTGCCTAGTCACTGCCACTATCGAAGATCTTGTTACCATCCTTGAGCGAATGTGATAGATATTGCTTATCATGAGTCAAGTTGGGTTGTGGACACTAGTACCATATCTCACATGACATAGACGAAGGATTTTTTCTCTTTCTATACTCCTAGTGATTTTTTAACCTTGAGTACGGGTAATGAGAGTATATCTAGGGTGGTTTGTATTGGAATTAATTTTGTGGAAACTAGTGTAGGAACTAAACTAGTTTTGAAAAATGTGAAGCATGCTCCTAATGTTCGGCTGCACCTGATTTATGTTGGAGTTTTGGATGATGAAGGATCTGTTAATATTAACGGTGATGGAAAATAGAAACTCATTAAGGGTTCCTTGGTTGTGGCTCATGGTAACAAATGTTGTGGTCTATACTAGACTATGGCTTCTACTTGTGTTGGTATGGTGAATGTTGTTGAGAGTGATATCACTTCAACGTTATAGCACAAGCGGCGTAGCCACATCAGCAAGAAAGGAATTAATGTTCTGGCCAAGAAGAAATTATTGTCAGATTTCCAAAGTGCTAGATAAGAAAAGTGTGAGCATTGTTTGGTTGGTAAACCCAACAGAGTTTCCTTTAAGTCTAACCTTCCTTCAAGAAAGACAAAGTTGCTTGAGTTGGTGCGCTCTCATTTATGCGGTGTAACGAATAAAAGGACATTGGGTGGTGCACTCTACTTTGTCTCCTTTATTTATGCCTACTCAAGAAAAATTTGGGTCTATGTCTAGAAGATTAAAGACTAAGTGTTAGGTGTCTTCAAGCAGTTTCATGCTTCAATTGAAAGAGGAACTAGCAAGAAACTGAAATGTATGCATAGTGATAATAGTGGTGAATATTGTAGATCATTTGACGAATACTGTAAGCATCAAGGTATTAGACACCAGAAGACTCCTTTGAAAACTTCTCAGCTTAATGGTTTGGCGGAGAGGATGAACATGACCTTGATTCAAAGAGTTAGATATTTGGTTTCTAAAGCAAAGTTGCAAAACTCCTTCTGGGGTGAGGCTTTATTGACCGATGCATGTGTTATTAATCTATTTCATGCTATTGCTTTACAAAGTATGTTAAAAACAGAGTTTTGTATTGAAAGGATGTTTCCTATGACCATTTGAGAGTATTTGGTTTCAAGGCTTTTGTACATGTGTCGAAAAATGACTAGTCAAAGTTAGATGCCAAGACAAGGCAATGCATCCTCATTGGATATGGCCTTGACAAATTTGGTTACATGTTATATGATCCAATTGAGAAGAAACTTTTGAGAAGCCGTGATATTCTTTTCATGGAGAGTGAAACAATTGAAAATATTAACAAAGTAGAGAAGCTAGAATCTTCAAATTTTGATGCCATAGGTCATCTTGATGAAGTTTCTAACACAAGTGTACATGATGGTGTTGGGCTTGATAATCATGGTGACGCCCAAAATCATGTATCAAATCAACACGCTGATGTTGATAATAACAATGATGTTGTTATTGATGATTCTCCTACTCATGAAGTTGTGGATGAATAAAATATCCCGCTTAGGAGGTCCATAAGACTATAGGTTCCTTCTCTCTATATTCATCTAACGAGTATGTGCTACTCACTAATGGGGGAGAACCCTGAATGTTATGAATAGGTCATGGAAGATGAGCAAAAGGATCAATGGATTGAAGCCATGCAAGATGAGATGAAGTCTCTGCATAAGAACCACATTTATGAGTTGGTGAAATTGCCAAAGTGCATGATAGCTTTGAAGAACAAGTGGATGTTTAAAGTTAAAGTTGAAGAACACAACTTGAAGCCCAGGTAAAAACCTAGATTGGTTGAAAAGGGATTTTGTCAACGAAAGTTTATTGACTTTGACGAATATTTTCTCCTATTGTGAAAATATCTTCCATTCGTAAAGTTCTAGGTTTGGCTCCTAGTTTTAATTTAGAGATTCAGCAAACAGATGTGATGACAGTTTTCCTTCGTGGACCTAGAAGAAGATATTTATATGGAACAACCTGAAGGCTTCAAAGTAGATGGTATAGGAAATTTTGTGTGAAAACTCAGAAAGATTCTCTATGGCCTAAAGCAAGTCCTAGACAGTGCTACAAGAAGATTGAATCTGTTATGGGGGAGCAAGGCTATAAGAAGACTTATTTAGATAATTGTGTATTTGTAATAAAAAATTATAATGATTAATTTATCATCCTCTTGCTGTATGTGGATGATATATTGATTGTGGGCACAAATACTTCCAAAAATGACGAATTGAAGAAAGAGTTGTGTAAGTCTTTTTCTATGAAAGACTTTGGTCATGCCAATAAAATTTTATGCATGAGAATTAATCGTCATAGATATGAAAGGAAGATTCACTTGTTACAGAAGAAGTACATTGAACGTGTACTAGAGAACTTTAATATGAAGAATGATAAGGCTTTTAGCACACCTCTTGCTGGTTATATGAAGTTGAGCAAGAAGATGTGTCCTATAGCTAGGGAGGAAAAGGATAGCATGGACAAAGTTCCAGATTCCTCTGTTGTAGAAACTTTAATGTATGCAATGGTATGTACTAGACCTGATATTGCTCAAGCAGTTGGTGTTGTCGGCAAGTTTCTCGACAATCTTGGAAAAGAGCTTTGGGAAGGTGTAAAGTGGATACTCAGGTATCTTAGAGGAAGCTGAGTCAATGCTTTTTTTTTGGACCATCATATCCAATCTTGAAGGGGTATATAGATGTTGATGAGGCTGGCGACCTTGATAACTAAAAATCTATTACTAGATATTTGTCTACTTTTTCAGGACAAAAGTTATATCATGGCAGTCGAAGTTGCCAAAGCGTGTTGCATTGTCTAAAACAGAAGTTGAATATATTGCGGCTACTGAAGGTGGAAAGGAGATGATAGGCTCAAGCGATTTCTTCAAGAACTTGGATTGCAATAAATGAAGTATGTTCTCTATTGTGAAAGTTAGAGTGCAATAGACTTGAGCAAGAATTCCATGTACCATGCAAGGACAAAACACATCGTTTCCATATGTCATTGGATTCGTGAGGAAGTGGAGAGTGAGTCATTTCACATCAAAAAGATCCACACAAGTGAAAATCCTGTAGATATTCTAACCAAGACGATACTGAAAGACAAGTTCGACTTATGGAAAGAACTTGTGGGTATGAGCTCTCTCTAAAGAAAATGAAGATATCTCTTTCTAGTGAATGGAACTGGATGGGGAGATTTGTGGGGTTCTTGTCCCAATTCCCATTTTTAAAAGCCTCACTTTGTTGCAAATTGGTGGAAATCTCTACAACCAGAAGATCAGCATTTTTACAAACCAAATCTCACCAAGAAACCTACCAAAGTTTGAAATAATGGTTATTTCATTTTCACTGATGACATCATAGGTACAATTTTTTTCAATAAATAGAGCACTCTTGGTGATTTGTAAAAACACACCAAAATAGAGAGAAAAATTCATTTAGATACCAAAGTGAGGTATACCATAGACTATACAATAAATTAGCATGTGAAGAAAAGTAGAGTATGAGCGATATCTTAGTAAGGTGGTAAATCAAAAGAGTGTTATTCCTTTTGAGTGTATAGTAGTCACTTTGAGTACTATACTCATGACTACACAGTGTAAAAATGTCTTGCTATAGTGATATCATTTCTTCCTCATAGCCCATGGTTTTTTCCTTTATTGAAAAGGGTTTCCACGTAAAAATTCTTGGCTTCATTGGTTTCCCTTTTTATTTCCATTATTTTTACTGTATATAATTTTGTGTTAGTCCGTGTTTTCCCAATAGGATGAACTTGAAATGGTAATCTATTCCCATCAAGAAAAAGGACAAGCTGATGATTATAATGTACATTTTCCTTTTTATGATATATAGGCAATGTTTGCTTACGCGTATGAGATTGTTCAGACACTCATAGTTGATATAGAGCCAGAAGAACACGTTAAGCAAGCTATGAATGAAATCAATGCAGGAATCATGTTTAACCTTTCTCTTTAGCTAGTCCAATGCAGATAACACATACTTTTCCCTATCTAATAGCAGTAATTCATGTCTCTGGTACGATTTATAAATGGTTAACTGATAAATTTAGGTGTGATCAAGTTTGTGAACCAACAAAGATAGTTGTTTCAGAATTATGGATGGATGGGGATGTATAAAATATGACGATAAAGAAATGACTTGGGAATGACTAAAATACATATATATGGTGGTCCGTATACACATGACACAACAAAAAAGAATATGGATAATATAGTAGAGGAATGATTTGGTCACTTAAATGTGCAAATTGTACCATGGTAGTATTTTTTCCTTTGGGAGAATCAAATACTTAGCTTATGTATATCTCAAGTTTACTCATATTCTCATGTGAAACATGAGAGCATTAGCTACTTAGTATTTCATTATACGTATGACACTACCTCATAGATTTCAGTAGCCCGTAAAGTGCATCATGACTCCATTTCCAAAAAAGGCCTTCTTTTGTGGTTCTCAAGAAAAGATTTCCTTGAAAGGAGAATAAATTCGATTATTGCTACGTTCTGTTGACTAATTGAACCATATTAAGCAATTCGTTTCAATTTGTCTAGAATCTTTCTGCTTGTGAGTAATTTTTAAAGCTTAAGCCTAATTGTTGGTTTACATCGAACTCTTGTCAGTTGCAAGCTTTAGAGTAGCCGCCAATGAGAAAGCTGAAGCTGAAAAAATTGTCCAGATTAAAAAAGATGAAGGTAATGTTGAGGCCAAGTACCTAGCAGGACTAGGGGTTGCTAGACAACGTCAGACCATTGTAGATAGTTTAAGGGAAAATGTTCTTGGCTTATCGGTTAACGTCCCAAAACTACTGCTAAGGACGTCTTGGAAATTGTCCTCATCACTCAGTATTTTGACACCATGAATGAAATTGGTGCCAACTCCAAATCCTCAACAGTCTTTATCCCACATGGACCTTGTGTTATTAGTGACATTGCAGGGCAGATTCGACAAGGATTACTACAGGGTTCAGCTATCGAGCAACAAAATCTTTTATAAATGTGTTTCAGAGTGTCTCATGTGGTTCTGTTTTGTAAGTAATATTTCTTGATTTGATAATGATGGCCATAATTTTTCTCTACATACCATGTGTGTTGCTAATGTAATTACATGCAGTTCAAGTCAAATATTTGTGGTCTTATAGTCAGGTTCAATGTATTGTTTCATTAACATATTACTACATGCTAGAGAAAACTGTGAAAGCATATATGAAGAGAAAATAAAGCGTCCTGCATGAAATTAATTTCCATCGCATAAGAAGGCTAGAAGCTAATAAACGCATTCATTCTAATATACATGCAAACTCCTAATACCGCTCTGTTCTCCGTATAAATGAATGATACTATTAAACACAACTGCAATGCCTAAAATGGCATCCAGAGAACAAAGATAGAACACATTTTTTCTTGATGCATTACCTCATCTTTTAAGTACGTTATAAAGATCAATGACTCAGTAGAATTGATATCAACATACAACATAGTATGAGCTTTATTTGACCGACCCTGCTATTGTTAGAATACATGCAATTTCTCAAACTAACCACACCATTGATGGGTTCTTACAGATGCATTAGAGAGAAGAAAAGGAAGAAATCTTATTTCAGAAAACAGAGAATTTGTTAATCTACTAATTACAATGTAACAGTGATTTATATACATTGTTTTATTCTTTAACCGACTAACTACTTGCCTAATTCCTTAAGTACCCTTAGCTAACTTTACATATATGATCAAATAATTCCTATCTCAGTACTCCCCCTCAATCTAGTGGGTGCAAACACATTAAACACACCAAACCTGCTCATTCAACATTCATGTTGTGATCTAGGTAGTCCCTTAGTATGTCTGCAAGTTGTTCTTTAGAGCTTACATGTTCTGTCCTCATCATTCCTGCCTATATTTTTTATCTGATAAAATGGCAGTCAATTTCTATGTGTTTTGTCCTCTCATGAAACACAAGATTAGCTGTTATTTGCAAGGTTGTTTTACTATCATTGTATACCACATCAAGCTGTTAAATTTCCCTTCCCAATTCCTTCAAAAAGTCAATTATCCATACAAACTATGAAACTGCATTTGCCATGCTCCTATACTCAGCTTCTGCTAAAGTCTTGGAAACCACATTCTGCTTCTAGTATTTGGGCATGCTGCCCAATCTACATCACAATATACACTCAGTTTGTTAGAGTTGTTGCCTCTTAATAATATGCCAAGTCCTAACTCTCTTTAAGTGTATCTCATCGGTCTTACTGCTGCCTCCCAGTGTGATTTTTTGGTTGCTGTGAAAATTGGTTTAATGTTCGCACTAAATAAGCAATGTATGGCCGAGTGATAAACGCTCAACTACACCTCATCCAATACTAGGTGTAGGAGATCGTAATCTAGTATAAAACTCAACAAATGAGTTGGGGTCGAACCCACAAGGAGCGGTACAAGTTTGAATTTAGTTACGAAGTTATAAACGTGGTCTAATCGGTTATAGGAATAAAAATTATTGAAAACATTTAGATAAATAGAAGGAGTGACACGAATGTCAGATGGGGGGATTGATTTATCAATTAACAACTATAGCAATTACGAAAATAGGGGAATCAATAGGTAAAGATGAATTCTCGGGGATCTGATCGATTATAGGCTAATTTTGATGTATGGGTAATTGGAGTTTACTAACAATTGATAAATCTTAGTGGGTAGTCTAGACTATTGATGCAATAGCTTTCTCTCGAACAACTATTACAGTTCAAGCTAGTTCTCTTGAACCTCGACAAGCTTAACACTATAAACAGTCCAATACCTCAATTTATCGACTCTCTCGAGCTAGATTGGTAGAATCGAGTTTAGGATTCACTCTCTCGAGCAAAACCCACAGCAACCCAACAACTACAATCATTAGTCGAAAGCCTCAACTCTAAACCTCTTTCTCAAGCAAGCCCAGAACACTAAGTTAGAACTGCATTTGCAACTACAATTCATAGATTTATACACAACTATCAATTAAACCCACTTCAATTAAGCATTTAAATCAGTAAACAACAATACCCATAAGCAAATTAAAACCAATAATCACATGATCACACCCCAAGAATTGGGATTTTAGCCACACATCATAAAAGGGAAGAAACAATTACCAATTATGTTAGCCATGAACTGGGTAATGGTTCTCAAACCTGTACAATGCTCAAATCAACTTAATTCAAAAATCCAATTGAAAATTCCTCAAAATCAAGTCTCAAAAGCCCTAAGTTCTACAATGGAAAGCTCAGGAAAAACTGGATTCAAGACTAGATTCCCAACTGCACACGGTCCTCGTCTTTTCAAATTTCAATTTATAGTTTCCCAAATTTTGACCTTCAGGACCATTCAGTGAAGTAAGTCGAGCATCGCCGACCAAGTCGGCAACGCGCCCATTGCTCCATTCCATCGCATGTTTGCCTTGGCTTTTTTTCCTTAGGGTCTTATAACTTTATGCAAGCTGGATCGAAGTCGCCGATCCGGTCGGCGGTGCACTGATTGTCCATTTTCATCGCCAAGTAGGTTCTTCCCTAGGGGTGGCATGTTGGAGCTTTTGGCGAGCTAAGGAGCCACTGGGCGGCTCGCCGAGTGGTCTTGGCGATCATCAGGATTGCCTTTTTTTAACTTCTTCAGCTTTTTCGCTCCTTTTTTCCCGGTGATGTCCTTGCTTTGCTCCTTAGCCTTCATTACTGCAAATCAACATTTTAACATCAGTTTAGAGCATAAATTAGGCATTCGGGACAATAAAACTATGAAAACAAAGCCCTAAATGAGTCGAAATCTCAGACTCATCAACACGCCCAACTTAAACTTTTGCTTGTTCTCAAGTAAAACTCAAGATCAATTAGTTCAACAAGGATGTTTACAAACAGTGCTA
Source organism: Solanum tuberosum (assembly GCF_000226075.1). Taxonomy (NCBI): domain Eukaryota; kingdom Viridiplantae; phylum Streptophyta; class Magnoliopsida; order Solanales; family Solanaceae; genus Solanum; species Solanum tuberosum. The sequence continues at coordinate 1,269,989 of NW_006238938.1, read as the reverse complement.
CTCAAGACTCAACACAAATGCACACAAGAGGTTTAAATTTCGCATGCAATGCTCAATTGTGCACTCTAAGTTTCAAATTGTGACTAACCATCATCAAATAGACTCAAGTTCACAGTTCTTGCTTCAAATGCAAGTTCAAGGTCAACAAAAGCATTCAAATGCCCTCACATCAAGAATGATTCCAGGCTCAAGCAAAATCCATCAAAATTTATAATCTCGGAATCAAATACAACTCTCACACTAACAAAGATGAACACGTGCATGATTCTACCCATAGGCTTCCCCTTATTTTCCAATCAACATTATTTTCAGCTCACTCAAAATCACGAAGGTCTTTCAAGGTTTGTAACGGGGCTGAGTGCAAAGGTATAATCATTTTTGCTTAGTGACTTCTACCTTCATGAAGTATGGCTACAAAACACTTTTTCTCCTTCTGTTTCACAGTATATGATGTTCACAATCCACCTTATTATTCATTTAAGCACAACTCGTTGGATACCCCATTTCTTTTTCTCCTTTCACACACTTTATTTTGCAAACTCTTCTGCTTTTCAGTCACTTTCTTTTCTTTCTCTTCACTTTTTTTTTTATATATGGAGGGGTTCCATCATTTTTTTCATCATGATTTCAAAAGGGGATTTTTCACATTCCTTGATTTTCCTTCTTTCTCACCACACCCCCAACTTAGGATTTTGGCCTTAGTTGGCTATTCAAACAAACCAATACTTCATGAAGCTTATATGTGATGGGACAAAGAGGTCAAAGTTGTTCAAGTTTCTCTCAAAGAAAAGGATAGGCTCAAAAGGTGTCAAGCAAGGTTCACACTTCTAACGGGGTAGCCACAAAGAGGTATATTATCAATTTAGGTTCACTCTTTACAAATTTGTGCCTAAGATCATTTCAATCACTTGCTTCAATCAATCAATTGGACTAACGGGGCAAGTTCTAGGCATCCTCAATCATAATATTCAAAACAACCTCACCACACATGACATTTGATACAATTATCTAACAAGACTCCACACTTTCTAGCTAGCGTGCAATGATCATCACAAGATATTGACTCGACAGCCGGCTAGTCACAACAAGATGCTACAAGTTCACATATGAGCTATGTAACTTAGTTTGCCTCATCGTAGCCGCTCATTCATATCATTCAATTGAGAGCACTATTCAAGTCATCGGTATTTGACCACAATCGACACTCGAAAATGCAAGAGAACAACCACAATCAAACACAAAAAAGGTGGCAATTTTTTTTAAATCAGTTCAAAACCATTTGCAATCCAAACAACGGGCAAGCACAATAGCTCAAAACCATATATATATATATATACATATATATACAAACATTCACAAAACAACAAAACAACCCAAAAGAGGTAGGTATAGAAATACCTCACAACACCAAACTAATCTAGCAGTTTTCCTGAACTGAAAAGAAATAATAAAAACAAAATAGTCTAAAAACAGAAATGGACTAAAGAGAGTATTCCTTCAAGGCTAAGCGTGGGGTAAAGTCTGCATTGCCGTGACTCCATCTGTCTGTGTATCAGTGCCTGACTCAATAACATCCTTGGATCCACTAGAGCCCACCATCGACGTCTCTATGAGTGATACCTGCACACCTGTCTCAACCATGGCACCCCCAAATCTACTAGATAATCATATGCGTTTGTGTCTCTAACACCGAGCTTATCTTCATCCATCTCAGCCTCAGACTCCATAGTTGTGTCCTCTCTATCAACATCTCCGATAGTAGTAGTCGAAGGAATCTCTGAGCTAGTAGGGACATCTGCACTCGGGATGTCGGGGATCTTAATTGTGCCGAAAAACATTGAAAAAAATGTGGGCTTCTTCTCATCCAAATCTTTCCTCAACCCAACAACATCGGCCTTCAAGGCTGTCAAAGCAGCAAAATCACCTTGGCCCTGCTCTCAATCCTCAATCCCCAAAGTAAGGGCATCTACTGCAAGTTGGTGAGCATTAATCAACTATCGATGCTCTCTCATCTCAGCACCTAATCGAGGCCAAAGCAGTAGTGATAGCCTATTCTATCATTCAAGGCACAACAACCTCTACCCTGGAGGCACGCACATCAATAGAATGAGCCAGATGACCCATTTATACAACATAGCCTGGGTAATAGGGGTCAGGAGGCAGGAACTGTAGAAGAAGTAGTGGAAGGGGGTGCAACAGTCGAACTAGGAGTAGCAGAAAAAAAAAGATGTACGTGTAGGCTCACTAACCTGAAGAGAAAGTATCGCTTCCGCCGGCAACATGTCAACATCAACAACTGGAGACGTATCTATCGGTGAAGCTCTCCTCCTATCGGCCTCATCCCGCGTGTACTCAGCCTCTATCTGTCGGATGTCATAAAACAATCCAACATTCACAAAACAACAAAACAGCCCAAAAGAGGTAAGTATAGAAATACCTCACCCGACCAAACTAATCTAGCAGTTGTCCTCAAATGAAAAGAAATAGTAAAATAGTCTAAAAAGTAACAGAAATGGAGTAAAGAGAATCATCCTGTCATGCTAAGACTGGGTGAAGTTTGCACGTCTGTAACTCCATCTGTTGGGGCATCAGTGCCCAGCTCAGCAACATCCTTGGCTCCACTAGAGCCCACCATCGACGTCTCTCTGAGTGATGCCTACACATCCGTCTCAACCATGGTGCCCTCCAGATCTGCTAGATCATCATACAATGCACCATCTCTAAGATCGAGCTCATCCTCATCAGTCTCTGCCTGAGACTCAGCATCTGCATCATCAGCCCTAGCAACATCTCCGGTCGTAAGAGCTAGAGAAACCTCAAAACTGGATGGAATATCAGTGCTCAGGACTTTGGGAATCTCCACAGTACCAAAAAGCATCGATAAGTCAGTGGACTTCAGCTCGTCCACATCTCTCCTCAACCCAACAACATCATCTTTTAAGGTCATCACAGTGGCAGAATCACCCCGACCCTACTCGAAATCCTTTACCCTCACACCAAGGGCATCTAGTGCAAGTCGGTGGCCATCAATCGTCTCTCGATGCTCTCTTATCTCAACCCTAATTGGGGCTAAGGCGGCAGCAATCGCCCTCTCTATCATCGCAAGAACAACAACCTCAACCTAGGAGGCGCGCACATCAACAGATTGGGCCAAATGGCCCATCTTGTATAACATGGCCCGGGTGATAGGGGATTGGGAAGCAGTAGCAGCAGCAGCAGAGGGAAGGGGAGTAGCAGATGAATTATAAGGGCCAGATGTAAATGTAGGCTCACTGGCCTGAGGAGGAAGTTTTGCCTCAGTAGACAGCATATCAACATCAACTATCGGGGACGTATCCACCAGTGCAGCTCTCCTTATATTGGCCTCATCCCTCAAGTACTCGGCCTCGATACGTCGGATGTCAGTAGAAGATGTGGGTGTCACCTCCACATCTGTCTTCTCATTCCTAGGGACACGGGCCATCCGACATAGCTCAATAATCAATAAGGGCAAATGAAGAGAGGTCTGGCTCTGCTTGGCCCTCATGGCCATCTCTTGCGCAATAAGCAAACTCAAATTCAACCTCTGTCTATCCATAATCGAGCCTAGACAAGCAGCCTTCGAGTGTCGGAGGATTGATTCATTCTATGAAGGCATGATGGTGCTGCTAATAAATCGGCACCAGTATCTGGCAGCAATGTTTAGGTCCTACTTCTCAATCGGTGCACCTGCCTCGATCCACCTCGGTTTCATGTCAGAGATGAGGGGTGCCATCCAACCCTTAAGATCATCTAGGGTCTTCTTCTTGATGAGGTCTATGTAGTCATGCATTAATCCCATGAACACTCGAGTACCTCATTTATCTTTGTGCTGCTAAACTTAACCTTCTTCCCCCGAACAAACACAAAGTCAACTTGCTTGAAGGCACTTGCCTTCTTCTGCCCCTTCGGCACCAAACTCCCCATATACTGAATAAAACTCCTGGACCCAAGTAGGGATGTAAGGGCCTCGGGGTTTAGTAAAAACTTCAATAACTTCAAGGTGTTCCACACCTCCGGATATCAGTCCACCACACCGTCAGTAGACAACCTCTTTTCTTCCAAGATATTCCTCGAACCTTCGGCCGTTAGTCTGTTGAGTGATCGGGGAAGACGACCCTGAATTGGTGGGGCTTGCACCATTTTTTGAGCTGGAACTTGAGCTGGAGGAGGCTCCAGAATCCTAGACGGATCATTCATAGTCTTGGAGCGCAGCTCCACTCTCCTACCGTGTAGGAGTTGGTCATCTTCCGTCTTAAAAATGGATGCCGGAGAACTGTCCTCAGACTGACCTTCACTGCCGGAGGGAGTGAGGTATGTGGAGTAAATACCCTCACTATCGGAGCTCGCCTCAGCAGGTGTCGATTGCACACGACCCTTTCCCCTGGACTTTCCCTCTCTTGGAGGAAGTTTGATAGTTGGGACCCGAGAGGTAACAGCCTCCTCATTGATTACTATTTCTCGTGCCTGATTCTGGGGCGGTTGATTCCTTCCAGCTACTTTGGTTCTAGCCATTTCTGCAACACAAAACAACACACATAAGATACAATTCGAAGAAAAAGCAAAGTATGAAAACTGCACGGAAAGACTCGCTGAACCATTCGGCGAGTCGCCGAACACCTTTGGTGAACCAGGACTGGCTCACTGAAAGTTTCAGAGTAAAATCACCCAAAAATAAAAGTAGGTTGGCAATGTCCAGGGCCAATCGGTAGATCACTGACACCATTCGACGAACTAAAAGTGGTTCGCCGAAAGTTACAAAACAATTTCAGGGATTTGGGGCACAGAAGGGAGATCAGAAGCTACTTTCAGCGAGTCGCCGAGTGAACTCGGCGAGCACATGCACACAACCAAAAGTTACAGAACTCAAACCCACAAAATAGAGAATTAAAAGGCAATCAAGAGGACCTTAGGAGAACTTCCGAACTACTCGGCGAGCTCAACCCAGCTTGCCAAATAGTCCAACCTGCCAGATTTCAACCCCGACCTTCAAAATAACCCGCAGCCCACGAAAACAAAATTAAACTATCACTTCAGGCAATTCAACTAAGACCCATAATACCCATTCCCATGGGGTACTGAGACATCCCCCGATTTGGCCAAAATTGGCCATTTGACATATTTTGCCCTTACGAATGACGTCAACCGCTCTATCATTGGGAAAAAATCATCAATTAGCACAATTCGGGGTTACTCAAACTTCACTCCACTAGACCCACAACAAATTCAATGCAACCCAATAAATTTAACATGCATAGACACGTGAATACACTATCTAAGGACAAGTAATCACGATTTCAACTAAATACGGGAAAATAAACTACCATATGATAAAAAATTCATCACTGCGCACAAATAACATCCACAAAATGATCATGCATTTGAGTACAACCATATGTAGAGTGAGGTTCGGAAAACCAACCTTGTGTGTCGAATATTTTTAATGCTAGGCAAGCAAAGAATCTAAAAATCCTCCCCGAGTCGTAAATTGCACATAAAAAAGTAAGAAGATTAAATACGGAAGCAAGTACAAGCAGTTGTGACAGTTTGGAAGTCGAAAAGTATGAAAATGAAGAGATTTTGAATTTAAAACGGTTTGGCCTTTAAAGACTCTTCAGTTTGCACGCCAGTCGGCGACCATGACTTACGTCCCTGACCCACTCAGCTATGCGCCGAGTGGTACTTTAGCCCACCTAGTTTTACAGAACTCCTAGCAAGCTAGATGGTTCCAATGGTGGTCCAAGTCGGGCTCACCGACCTATTCGGCGGATCGCCGATCAGACCTTTGTCTCGCCTAGCTGCCATTTTCCCAAAATTTCAACTTTTCAACCTATACATTCAACACCCGTTATTCAAAAAACAATATTAAACGTCGTGGCACGACGTGGATACACTTTTCAAGGTTCATTTTTTGGGTTAGCCAAGGTATCACTTGGTAGACCCCTTTTGGCCTTGGGTTCAAAGGAGATGAGATTTGACCCATTTGCGTTTCCAATTGCTTGATGGACACTGAGTGGTAGGTGACTGTTTGATTCAGTGTGGAGACATCCTCTTTCATTTCTTTAGCATCTTGTCCGACCGTTCCACTTTATTGAGAATGCGTGCAAGCATGTCTTCCATGCGAAAGTTCTCCTGGTCAGCTCTTTGCCCTTTTGGCTTTTGATGCACATGCGGTGGAACATATCTTTCTTTTTCACCATTTTGTTCCTTCCAATTAGTCCCACGGTCACGCCATTCTCTTTCACGGTCTCTCAATCCATCATTATTTTCTCTATTCCAACCTTGATTCCTGCCCGGCCTTGGATAGCTTAGATGGAAACCACTTCCTTGATGTGCAAGAAAACTCACTTATTCATTATATAAAGCCTCGAAGTGTGTATCGTTGGGGTCTTCTCCACTAACACCAACATCATTCACAACTCTAGACCCACTACCCATCATATTTTTTGCTAAAATATCTCACCGGGTCATTATTTTGGCCATGTTTTGGTCTCGCTCTTGATTCTTCTCGATCTGCTCTTTTGTCATCCTAAAAGTCAGAGAAGACACCTGTTCCTCCCAAGTGTACCATGCTCTGTTAATCTTGGTCATCTCATTGAGAAGATTAGATGCGACTTCGAAAGACTATTGCATTATACCCCCTGGGACAAGTTGATAAGCCACACCTTTGTTCACCGAGTATAGACTCCGGTAGAAGTGTTGTAACAACAAGTTGTTTGGAAGTCGATGAGTCGGACATTGAAGTAACAACTTCTGAAATCTCAGCCACGTCTCATGAATTGGTTCATCCTCTAAATGTTTGAAGCCCTGTATATTATCTCTTAATTCCATCATATTTCAAGAAGGAAAGAACCTTACAAAGAATGCCTCGGTAAGTTCATCCCAAGTGGTAATGGAATTCCTCGGTAGACCAGCAAACCATTTGGTAGCTTCCCCCATCGAAGAGAAAGGGAACAACTGGAGACGGATTGATTCTTGAGAGATGTTCTTGAATGAGAAAGGACCACATAAGTCTATAAAATTCTGAATATGATCATGGGGATCCTCATGAGCTTTCCATCCATATAATCCTTTCATTTGCAAGAGTTGCAACATTGTGCTAGTCACGTGGAAGACAAAATTCCCCTCAACAAGAGGTAAACGTATAGCACCAACGCCACCCAATTGAATCGGGTCATTGATATCATTCAGATTACTAATGTCATCTTGGTGGCCAAGTTGGCTTCTGTTACGTCCATTCACACTCATCTCGTCCTCTGTTCAAACACAGCCAACAACAAACATAAAACAGGGCAAGTCGATTCAACTACAACACAATAAGATCACAATCTAAACTTCAATAAGAGATTTCTGAAAACCACTCACCGGTAGTAGCACAATTTCTGATAAACACTCAACTACACCTTGTCCAATACTAGCTATAGGTGATCGTAATCTAGTATGAAACCCAACAAATGAGTTGGGGTCGAACCCACAGGGAGCGGTACAAGTTCGAATTCAGTTACAAAGTTATAAACATGGTCTAATCGGTTATAGGAATAAAAATTATCGAAAACATTTAGATAAATCAACGGTGTGACACGAATGTCAGATGAGGGGACTGATTTGTCAGTTAACAACTATAGAAATTACGAAAACTTGGGAATCAATAAGTAAAGAGGAATTCTCGTGGATGTGATCGATCATAGGCTAATTTCGAAATGTGGGTAATTGGAGTTTAATAACAATTGCTAAATCTCAGTAGGTAGGCAAGACTATAGATGCAATAGCTTTCTCTCGAACAACTATTACGATTCAAGAGAGTTCTCTCGAACCTCGACAAGCTTAACACTATAAATAGCCCAATACCTCAATTTATCTACTCTCTTGAGCTAGATAGGTAGAATCGGACTTAGGATTCACTCTCTCGAGCGAAACCCACATCAACCCAACAACTAGAATCATTAATCGAAAGCCTTAGCTCTAAACCTCTATCTCAAGCAAGCCCAGAACACTAAGTTAGAATTGTATTTGCAACTACAATTCATAGATTAATACACAACTATCAATTAAACCCACTTCAATTAAGCATTTAAATTAGTAAACAACAATACACATAAGCTAATTAAAACCAATAATCACATGATCACATCCCAAGAATTGGGGTTTTAGCCACTTCCCATAAAAGGGAAGAAACAATTACCAATTATGTTAGCGATAAACTAGTAATGGTTCTTAAACCTCTATAATGCTTCAAATCAACTTAATTCAAAAACCCAATTGAAAATTTCTCAAAACCAAGTCTCAAAAGCTCTAAGTTCTACAATGGAAAGCTCAGGAAAAATTGGATTCAAGACTAGATTCCGAATTGCACACGTTCCTCTTCTTTTCAAATTTCAATTTATAGTTTCCCAAATTTGGATCTTCAGGACCATTAGGCAAAGTAAGTCGAGCATCACTGATCAAGTCAGCGACGCGTTATTTAATATGTCAAGCACACCTCATCCAATTCCAGGTGTCAACGATCATAAATCAATATAAAACCCAACAAATGAATTGGAGTCGAATCCCACAGGGAGCGGTACGTATTTCAAATTCAATCAGGAAGTGCAAATGTGGTTTAATCAGTCATAGGAATAGAAATTATCGAAAAAGACATTAATGAAATAAAAAGGGTGACACGAATGTCATATGTGGGGTTTTAGGTTGTAATTATCAACTACACAGTAGTCACAAACACTTAGAACTGACAATAAGGAGTGATATTCTCCGGATGTGATCGATTATAGGAAAATTACTATATATGGGTAATTGAAACGACCAATAAACAACTAAATATCGGTGAGTAGGCTAGACTATAAGGGAGATAGCTTTCTCTCGAACAACTATCTCGAATCAGGTGATTTCTTTCGAACATCAACAAGCATGACAATGAAGAACAACCCACACCTTAATTTGTCCACTCTTTCGAGCTAGATGGGTAGGATTGGGTTTAGGAATTACTCTCTCGAGCTATACCCAGCTCAATACAATACCCACAAATCATTAATCAATAATCTTAGTTCTAAAACCTCTCTCTCGAGCAAGCTAAGAACACAAAATTAGAACTGCATTTGCAACTTCAATTCATAAATTAAATCACAATTAATGATTAAACTCACTTCAAAATAGCATTTAAACTAGTAATTAACAATACCCATAATCACATGATCACACCCCAAGAATTGGGGTTTTAACCAAACATTATAAAAAGGTAAAAAATAATTACCGAATCGATTATCCATCAACTGGGTAATAGTAAATTAGTCTTTACAATGCTTCAATTTTTAGAATATTCGAAACCCACTTCCAAAATTTCCAAATTTAATCACTAAAATTCTTCAAAACTATGAAAAACTACAGAGAAAAATGTTCTGAAACTAATTCAGTCTAAGTTAGCATAATCTAATTTATAGTCGCCAAAAATTAGCTACGAAGTGCCATTTAGCAAAGTAAGCCGAGCTCGCTGAACCACTCGGCGAGCCACCCTTTAACCTCTTTCATCGCCTTTTCGCATTGGCATTCAGCATCCTAGATTTCTTTAACTTTGGGAGTCTATCTTTGCTTCGCATAACTGTTCGATGATTTGCCGACAGCTTCTTTTTGTCGCCGACTTGCTTTCTTCCCTCAGGGATGGCACACTGGAACTTTAGGGGGTCAAGTTAGCCACTCGGTGATTCGCCAAGTCCTCTTGGCGATTACCACGCTTTCCTTTCTTCAATTCTAGAGTTTGTTTTGTTCCTTTTTGCCTGTTAGTGTCCTTGCTTTGTTCCTCAATCCATATACCTGAAAATCAAAGATTTAACATCAGTTTATGGCACAAATTAAGCATTTGAGGACATAAAATCTATATAGACAAAGCCCCAAATGAGTCCAAATCTCGGACACATCAACACCCCCAACTTAAACTTTTGCTTGTCCTCAAGTTGAACTCAAGTTTAGCAGTTCAAAAGGATGTCTCAAACAGTGTTGCATAACACTCAACATGAATGCACACAACAAGATTCAACTTACTCATGCAATGATCAATTGTGCACTCAAAGATTCAACTTGTGACTTACCATTATCAACAAAGCACAAGTTCACAATACTTGCTTCAAATGCAAGTTCAAGCTCAATAAAGGTACTCAAATGCCCTCACAACAAAAATGATTCCCTATTTACACAAAGTTCTTCAACAATTTATAGTTCTGGAATCACATACGAATCTCACACTTACAAAGATGAACACATGCATGATTTCACCCATAGGTTTGCCCTTATTTTTCAATCAACATTCGCTTCAGCTCACTCAAGATCACAAAGGTCTTTACAAGGCTTGTAACGGGGCTGAGTGTAAAGGTATGGCCATTTAGGCTCAGTGGATGCTACACTCATGAAATGTGGTCTGATTTCACTTTCTTCCTTTTCTTCAACATTTTGATCATGCTCATAATTCACCCTCATTATTCACTTTCAAATGGACTACCGGATACCCCATTTCTTTTGCAACTTCATCGACCTTATTTCACAACTTTTTCATTCTTTTTCATTTTATTTTCTTCTTTTCTCTTCTTTTTTTTAACATGGAGGGGTTCCATATTTTCTCAAAACCATTGCTTTAAGGGGAATTTTTCACACTTCTTGATTTACCTTCTCTTTTAACCACACCCCCAACATAGGTTTTTTGCCTAAGTTGGCTATTCAAACAAACCACACTTCATGAGAATTATGGATGAATGGATAAAGTGGGATCACAATTGTTCAATTTTTTTCCAAGAAAAGGATAAGGCTCAATGGGGTTCAAGCAAGGTTCACACATCTCACAAGGTTGGCCACAAAAGAGGTATAATGTCAATTTGTTTCACTCATCAAAATTTTTGCCTAAGATCATTTCAAGAGCTTGCATCACTTAGTTAACCGGACCAACGGGGTAATTTCTAGGTGTCATCACACATAATATTCCACGTAAGCTCATCACACAAGGCATTAACAACAATATCAAATAAGACTCCACACGTTTTAGCTAGTGTGCAATGTTCATCACAAGAGACTCAGTCGATAACCGGCTAGTCACAACGAGATGGAAAAAGTCCACACATTGTTTATGCAACTTCATTTGGCCATATCATAGCCGCTTATTCATTTTGTTCAATTAAGAGCACTATTCAATAAATCAGTATTGATCACAACCGATACTCAAATTCGCACAAGAACAACCACAATCACAAACAATAGAGGTGGCACAAAATTTTAAAACTAGGTCAAAACCATTTCCATTCAAAACTAGGAGCCATAAGCTCAAACATCCACAAGAATAATATCCAAACACAATTAAAACTTAAATATTGATCATAAAACCCAATATATACAAACAAAAATGTAATCACAAGAGGTAGGTATGGAAATACCTCACCCCACCCACAAATGAAAAGCAGTTGTCCTGAAATGAAACTAAAACAACCAAAATTAATAAAATAATAGAGAGGGAGGTAAAGATATCATCCTGCCAGGCTAAGCCTGGGTGAAGTCTGCATCGCAGTCACTCCGTTTGTCGGGGCATCAATGCTCGGGGTCACACTCTGGTCTTGGACATCAGTGCCTGGGTAACATCAATACTGGCCTGCCATGGAAGTCTCTCTCAACAAAGTTTGAATAGCTGAATGTACCATAGCCTCCTCAACCTCAGTCAGGCCCTCATTGGCAGTCTCTTCCTGAACACCGAGCTGTTCATCATCAGTCTTAGCCTTGGACTCTGCAGCCACCTCATCGGTTTTAACCTCATCTCCGGTGACAGCTGGAGGCACATCGAAACAACCCAAAATATCAACGTCCAGGTCATCAGAGATCTCCACGGTCCCAAATATCATCGACATAATAGTGGACTTTAGCTGGTCCACATCTTTTCTCAACTCTACAATTATGGCCTTTAAGACCGTTACCTCATGAGTGGCTCCCTGACCTCTCTCACACACTTATATCCTTGTCGTGAGGGCATAAATAGACTCTCTAAGAGGTGTCAAAGAAGCGGTAAGGGCTCTCTCAATCATCCCAAGAACTTCAACTCTAGCCTTGAGGTACGTACATCAACAAAATGAACTAGGTGCCCCATCCATAACAGCATGGCCTAGGTGAGTGGAGGTCGAAATGCAGCAGAACTAGCAGTATACCTAGAAAGCAGGGGAGCGATAGAAGAACTCGGAGTCTTAGAAGGGGTAGAGCTAGAAATACCTAAAGGTCAATGGCCAGAGTAGGCAGTATTGCCTCTGCAGGTAGTCTCTCAATATCAAAAGTCGGGGATGTATCCACCGGGCCTGCCCTTTTCTTCTTAGCTTCATCCTTCAAGTACTCAGCCTCAATACGTTGGATGTCACTAGAGGAGGTGGGAATCACTTCCACGTCCTTCTTCTCATCACGTAGCACCCGAGCTCGTCTGCACAACTCGGTGATCAACACCAGAAAAGGGAGAGATGTCTATTGCTGCCTAGCTCTCATGGACATCTCCTATTTAATGATGGCACCTAGATTGATTCTCTTCCCTGCAATGATAGAGCCAAGACAGGACACCTTTGTGTGGCGAAGGATAGACTCATTCTGGGATGGCATGATTGTGCTACTGAGGAAGCTGAACCAGTACCTCGCTGCCATATTGAGGTCTTTCTTCTCGATTGGAACTCCGACCTCGATCCACCTAGGAGTGTTGTTAGATAAAAGAGGGGCCAACCAGCTTTTCATGTACTCCAATGAAGTTCTCTTGATCATGCTCTGGTAGTCATCTGCAATGTTATTAGTGCACTCCAATACGACGTTTATATCATCACTATCACACTTTACTTTCCTTCCTCTGACAACTACATAGTCTACTGGCCTGAAGGTAGCAGCCTTCCTGTTTCCCTGTGGTACCAAAGCTCCATAGGTAGTGTAAAACTCCTGGATCCAATTAGGAATGTAAGACCCCGGGTTTAGTAAAGATCTTGAATTTATGGGATTTCAAGGTGCTCCAAATCTCTGGATATCTGTCCACCACACCATATGTGGACAATCTCTTCTCCTCGATAATAGTCCTCAGTCCCTCGACTTTTAGTCTGGTAAGAGACTGGGGAGGAAGACCATGTGCAGGTGGTGCTGGGACAATAGCCTGATCTGGAACTGGAGAAGGAGGAGTGATCTGAGGCACCCGGATCCTAGACGGATCATACATCCTCTTGGAGCGCATTTCAGCTCTTCAGGCCAATAGTTGTTGGTCATCCTCAGGCCCAGGGATTACAACCTGAGGATCATATTGTTCCCCCTCGCTTTCAAATGTGGTGAGGTGAGTCGCGTAGACTCCCTCACTGTCGGAGCTAACCTCCGGTGACTCGGCTATGGGTGCCTTTCCCTTCCCTTTGCCTTTCCCACTCGTGGTTAGAGGTTCAATTGCCTTTGATTTGGATGTCGCTGCATCCTCATTGATGACGATTCCTTTTGCCCGTTTGCGAGGTGGCATGTCTTATCCTGATACTTTGGTTCTAGCCATATCTACAAGACGCATCAAACATTGTTAGAAATCATTAAGGAAAAATGCAGAATTCAAGTTGTAGAAAGACTCGCCGAGCCAGTAGGCGAGTCGCCGAGTCACTTAGGCGAGCCAGATCGGGCTAGCCAAAAGGACCATCTTGAAAATTTTCCATCAATAAGGCATATTGGTGATGCTTGACATGCTCAAATTAGACCTCCCTAACGAAGTATAAGAGATCATAATTAAGTAAAGAACCCAACTTGGAGGTTGGGGTCGATCCCACGAGGAATATGGTTTAGACTTAAACTTAACTTACAACTATATTCTTTTAGTCAACGTACTTCCGAGACAAGTAATTAAAAGGGGAGAGGGGGCGGAATTTGTGAAACAAATTCTAGAAATTATGTGAACAATCAGTGAGTAAGATTCAAACTTTAGTTGTTATCAAGATGAGAGAGAAACTAGGGTGTACGTGTTCCCCATAAGCTCATAACACGGTAATCCTAGTAATAGTAATCCCTTCCTAGTATATTACATGCAAAGTGATAAGTTAGGTGTCTCTAATTCCTTGGTCCGGCAACTAGAGAATTTCACCCTACACCTTGGTCCTGCTACGTGTGTATAATTTACTAACCCTTACCACTACCTCATATTAGAAATCACATCAATGTATGGCTTAGTTTTCACCTTCGCAGCAATCGACATTAGACTATTAGATAGTATCACACTAAATCTATGTTGACTAATTCTTTTCTTATTAACTACCTCCTTGGTCCGGCAAGTAGAAACAAGGCGAGTTCTAACTTTTGCAACCGCTAAAAAGACTTCTAAACGAAAGAATTATCAATGCATGCAATAAAACTATTCAAGAATTAAGTAGTTACTATTCATACTTTGTTAATCGCTCATGGTTCCCACAAACCTAGTTGTGGATTTAGTTACCCATAGTAGTAAGAACACAATTCATATTTTTAGATTAAGAAATCATGAACTTACGTAATGAGAAGAATAAACCTAGAATCTCAACTTGAATTTCAAAGTCAAAATCTTCAAAACAAACTTAGGAAATCAAGAATTGCTAAAATTGCAAGTTAATCTCCAAAGCCAAAAACTAGAACTAAAATAATAAAATTTCACCCTCAAAAATGAGGTTTACATGCCGTATATATAGAAAAACAAGTCCCAACTAGAAAGGAAACGAAATAAGGAAAAATGTTTCAGGATGCTGTTTCGATCTATGACACTGACTTACGGACCGTGGATTGACCTACGGTCCGTAGGTCCCTTCCGTGGTTCAGGACTTAGGCAAATTTTCCAACTTCAAAAATCTTCATCTCTGACGCAATTGACGGATCAACAGTACAGACCGTGGTTCAATCCACGGTCCGTGGATCCTCTTCCGTAGCTTCATACTTAGAATCTTCAAAATCAGGTACTGGAACCCCCTCTCTGAATCATTTGAAGGAACAGCAGGACAGCTCGTAGGTCGATCAACGGTCTATCGATTGCAACAATGGTTCCACACTTGGTCAAGAAATCCCTGATTTTCCTTTAGCCTTACCTGCCCATCTACGTCTACCATCTACGGGGCGTGACTGGACCTGCGGTCCGTAGGTCACGTCCGTAGATGCCCTTTTCTGTACATTGTTCAGCTATGTCTCTCAACTTCCACGTCCGAACTTATATCCTGCAAAAATGATAAAAATCCATTAATACAAATACAAAATGACCCTAGACATACACAACTCTTAAATGAAATGTATTAAAAATACCATAAACTCACGGTATATCAACACCCTCAACTTAAATTTGTTGTTTGTCCTCAAGCAATGCACTAAGATTCTAAACAACAATTGTATAGAAGCAAGCATTCAAGACCAAGCAATCACATAGCTCTCTATCCCGACTCTCTTTTTGAGTGCAAATCTTTTCTCTTAGACTCAACAAGCTAACTCATGCGAATCAAAATATGACACAGATCGACCAATCCACACACAACATACATTGTTTTACTCTCACCAAGGTACCAACTTTTTGACAATGTAACTAGTGCCCTTACTTCAAACGAATTCCCTTTTTCGCACAATGAGTATGATTTTGAACACAAGGATTCATTCAACACTCACGCTCAGAAGTAATTTCAAGTATAGTTAGTGCTCAATACCATAGGCTTGCCCTTATTTTCACTGCTTAGACTCTCCAAACTAGTTGCTAGGATCACTATAGGACTTTTCTTAGCTTGTAACGTAGGCTCGGGGTCAGGTGTGGTACATTTAGGTACTTTATAGTGACTTTCTGCCCTCCTTGACTCTACATTGGCTATTTACCTCTTCCTTGACCTATTTTTGGCATCCTTCCATTTTAAGCTCTTTCCCTTATTTCTTTGCAACATGGATGTGACTTTTGACTTTTTGACTCTTATTTTTTTTCACTTTCTTCTTTTTCTTTAACTTTCTTCTTTTTTTTCTTTTATTTGTTTCAACACTTTTCTTTTGCTTCTTTTGCACAAAGTCACATCCACAGATGGTGAAGGCAAAGCACAAACGGTGATGAACTAGAAGAAGGGCAAATTGCTAAGCCATTCGGCGTTCGTGACTAACCTCGCCGAGCAATCCGCAAGCACTATTTTTTGAAGTCTATAAATATTGAACTCTTTACTAGTTTTTGTGGGGAACATCAGAGTAAAAACATAATTGTAATTTTCACTTTATTTTCTTATTTTTTTCTCTCAAGTTTGGAGAGGGTTTTTTGGGAGACTTGAAGAGAGAGGGAGTTCATCTTCCCTAAATTGGAAGTGGGTCTTCTCCATTCTTCTTCCTTTGCTTATATTAAGGTTTGATTTCTCTATCATTTTAGGTATAATTTCTTATTTCTTGCTGTGTGGCTAAAAAATCCCCATTCTTGGGGTGTAATTTAGCAAATATGTGTTGATATTAATGTTGCATTTTTCTTGTTGATGGGTTAGATGTATTTTAATGGTGATTTCACCTAGTGGTTGTGGTTTAATTTAATGGGTTTCTAGTTGCAAATAAAAAACCACCCATGTGTTTTCGGATTGCACAGGAGAGAGGTTGCGAAACCAAGGAGTGGGTTGACATGAGGTTCAGCCCGAAAGGGTAAGCCCTAGTACCATATCCTAACACTCAGCTCGAGAGAGTGAGTGGGGTAAGGCGTAGGCTGGCCTTCATGCGGCAAATGGGTGTTCGAGAGGAACCCATTTGAAAATGGGGTAAGTTCCTCTAGACGGAACTTATTTCCATCTAAAGCTTAGCCTAGTCACTATTATCTTGCAAATTTCCTATCGAAAGCATGTACCCAACGATTTATATGAATATATATTGCGGTCACACCCCAAGAACTTCTCCCCATACTTGAATTTTCTCTTTATTTTTGTGGTTTTAGTTATACTTGTGACAAACCCCCATTGATATTTGACACTTTGGTGTCAACACTTGAATTTACTTTGTTTTTATTCGATAATTTCTCAAACTACAGCTAACTAGAACAAAATTCTAACCTAACTACTATTTTCACTACCACTCCCTAGGGACACGACCCCAACCCTTGGTTGGATTACTATATTATCGACGATCGTAGACACTCGAACCATAGGTTAGTGTCGTTGGTCACGATAAGCATCGAAATGGCACCGCTGCCGGGGACTGGTGTTACGTGAAGATGTAGTTCTCCTAGAGTTTTTGTTCTTTTTGGTGTAGTTTTTACTAATTTTACTTTTTGTTTTGTTTTTCTCTATTTATTGTTTGTGTATGCAGGTCCTCTGAGCATGACAGAGGGAGTGGGTGTGGCAAGCCAGTTGAGGTAGATCAAGAAGTCAAGGGTGACTTCAAGATAGCTGCACTGATATCTCAACTAAATGACTTGACCACCAAAATATCTAAGGTGGAAAACTAGTGCAAATGCCAAGGGAGGTACATACCTCTTCATGCACGAAAGAAGTCTAGAGAAGAGGAGAAAAGTCGTGTTGAGGACACACTTCAAATTATTTTCCAAAAGATCACCAATCAAGATTGAGTGTTGGACGAAATGAGAGAGAATGTTGAAGCGTTAAATCAATTTATTGGATCTCATTCTAGATCAATCCAGCACATCAGATCACTCCTGATGATTGCAATGCCTCAGCTCCATCCAAACGATATATTGGGGTTACCTAGTGACACTAGGCCTAGCTCCAATAACAGAGAGTGAGGGAGGACCTACGTCAAGCCACGACGTTAAATAAGGCACTTCTCGGGAGGCAACCCAAGGTCGTAAATGTAGGATTTTACTTTTATAAATAATGGTGTGTTAATGTGGCAGGTTAAAAACGAGATAAGTGTTGAAAATTTCAAGTTCGCGAGCAACAGGTCCATTCAGCGATTCGCCTAATAGGTCAGCGAGCTCGACTGAATCTGTCGTTGGGCTTAATGCTAGTGCATTCAAAATCTTGTAAAACTCATCGAACTCGAAAAGTAGCTCGCTGCATCGCCAACTTGTTCGACAATCCTGATGCAGACCGCCAATTTCGCCCCCAGAAAATTGAAGATTTTGAAGAAAGGGCGGAATAAAAGATCGCTCGGCTCTTTGCCGAGTGGTTCAGCGAGTGCAGCTAACGTCGCCGAATGAACAAGAACTAAACGGTTATATAAACGCCACAGGTCAAATTTTTGAATCTCTCACTTTTCCTCGTTTCAAACTCTCCAAAATCACACCAAAGGTATTATTTTCTAGATTTTTGCCTTAAATTAGTATTTTAGTCGGTGATTAGTGCTTGGGGTTGGATTTCTTTGCTACCTAGCATTACAAAAAGCTATTTGATTGGCATCAAAGGTTAGTCTCTAAAACCCCGAGTTTATTTTTGAAAATTTTGCACTCATTTGCAATTATAGTATCCAAATAGAACAGATCCTAAGAAAGCTCTCCTTCTCTTTCAGTTGTGGTCTAATTGCGCTCTGTCGGTGAAAACCTCCTACTTCACAGCGGGATGACGTGTGTTGGGCCTCTCTGATAGAAGCATCTCATGCTGAGATGTCCACAGCGGCCCCTACAGGACCTGACACTGCTGCTCTTGATGTGACTACTCCGGGCACTGATTCCTAATTACAGACTGCAGCTCAAAGTTCTGATGCCCCGACAGGAAGAGAGGCCGCATAGACAAGATTTCTCTATACCTCTCTCATTGTCTTGCTCTGATTTCATTTTTAGATATTATTACTCGCATTTGAGGACAAACACATTTCTTTTGTGGTAGGATGAGGCTCACCTTGTTTGCTTGATTTGAATGATGTTTTCTGTATATATTTGGGTTGTCTGTTTTTAATTGTGTTTTTAAAACTTCTTTGCTATTGTTTGAGCTTATGGCTCTCTTTTGTATTTAATTGAAAAATAATTTTGACCCTTTCGAAAAAATTTCATTTTTCGAAAATTTTTGCCACCTCTTGTGTTGAAAGTAGTTGTTCTTGTACAAATTCAAGTCTCGGTTTTGATCAATACCGATGACTTGAATAGTGCTCTCAATCGAACAAACATGAATGTGCGGCCACAACGAGAACAAATGAAATTGCATAGAGTTGTGATTAGCCATTTCTCAAATTGATTCTCTTGTAATGACCATTGCATACTAGCGAAAGTGTGTAGTCTTGTTTGACTTAAGTGTTGATGCCTTGTGTGATAGGCTTACTTTGAACCTTGCATGAATAAACCTAGATTTGCCCCGTTAGTCTGATTGATTTAGCAAGGTGTGCTCTTGAGATGATTTTAGGCAACTTTTGAAGAGTGTGAGCCAATTTGACATATACCTCTTTTGTGGCCTACCCGTGAGCATGTGAAACTCTCTTGAACACCCTTTGAACCTTTTCTTTCTTTGGAAGAACCTTGATGAACCTTAGACCTTACTTGACCCACTACCTATAATCCTCTTGATTTGTGGTTTAGTGAATAGCCAACTTAGGCCAAAAGCCTAAGTTGGGG
>NW_006238938.1:1248683-1250496 GCF_000226075.1 Solanum tuberosum | reverse complement strand
AAAGTCTAAGTTGGGGGTGTGGTGAAAAAGAAAAAAGAGAAGTCAAGAAGTGGAAGAAAAGTCTCCCTTAACCCATGGTGTTGTAGAAAAATGGAAACCCTCCATATTAAAAAATTAAAAAAAGTAAAAAAAAAAAATGAAAAAGAAAAGTTTTGGAATATAAGTACAAAAGAAATTGGGTTTCCAAGAAATCCATGGAAATGAATAAAAAGATGACTTAGAAGCACTAGAAAAAGAATTGATGAAGGAAAAGAAGGGGATGCCTTGAGAATATCACATCTCATGAGGAAAAAGTCATTGAGCCTAAATGACCATACATTTGCACTCAGCCCCATTACAAGCCTTAAGAAAGACCTTTTTGATCGATTGGAACCAAAGATCGATTGGAAAATAAGGGCAAGCCTATGGGTGAAAACATGCATTGTGTTCCTCTTTTTGAGTGTGAGTGTTGCATCTGATTCCTGATCTTGAATTGATTAACCTCTGTGTGTGAATATGGAATCATTCTTTATGTGAGGGCATTTAGATGCTTTTTGTTGAGCTTGAACTTGCACAAGTAGCAAGTATTGAGAGCATGCGAATCTTTGGTAATGGTGTGTCACAACTTGAATCTTTAAGTACACATTTGATCTTTGCATGAGTAATTTGAGTCTTGTTGTGTATGTTCATGATTTAGTCTTGTGTAGCACTATTTGAGACATCCTATTTGAACTGCTGAATTTGAGTTTTACTTGAGAACAAGTCAAAAGTTTAAGTTGGGGGTGTTGATGAGTCCACAAATTGGACTCATTTAGGGCTTTATTTTAATAGAAAATAGTGTCCTCAAATGCTTATTTAGTTTAAATATCTGATGAAAACACTTAAGTTTTAGGTATTTGAGGTTTTAGTGTAAGCATGGACACTTAGGCTCAAAAAGGAACAAAAAGGCGAAAAAGAACGAAGAAGCTGAAGCCTAACCATCGCCAAGCATGCTTGGCGATTCACCGAAGGGACGCACTCCTCCCTTTGTTCCAGTACGTGAAACCCTGAAGGAGAAGGATCAAAAAGGTGATGAAAGGAGAAGTTGGCATTTCACTAATCAGTAACGCGAAGCAGAAGTATACCGCCCAATGATTCAAAACGCACAGATGCTGAAGGTAAAGCACAAACGGTGATGAATTAGAAGAAGGGCGAATCGCCGAGTCATTCGGCATTCGCGACTAACTCACCGAGCGATCCGCCAGCACTATTTTCTGAAGTTTATAAATACTAAACTCTTTTCTAGTATTTGTGGGGAACATCAGAGTAAAAACATAATTGTAATTTTCACTTTAGTTTTGTTATTTTTTATCTTAAGTTTAGAGAGGATTTTTTGGGAGATTGAAGAGAGAGGGAGTTCATCTTCCTCAAATTGGAAGTGGGTCTTCTCCATTCTTCTTCCTTTGCTTATATTAAGGTTTAATTTCTTATACCCATTTTATTTCTCTATCATTTTAGGTATAATTTCTTATTTCTTGATGTGTGGTTAAAAACCCCATTCTTGGGGTGTGATTTAGCAAATATGTGTTGATATTATTGTTGGGTTTTGCTTGTTGATAGGTTAGATGTATTTTAATGGTGATTTCACCTAGTGGTTGTGGTTTAATTTAATGGGTTTGTAGTTGTAAATACAAAACCACCTATGTGTTTTCGGCTTGCGAGAGAGAGAGGTCGCGAAACCAAGACCGCTAGACTGATGGCCTAAGGAGTCGGTGAGCCCTAGTCCCATATCTTAACACTCAGCGAGAGAGAGTGAGTGGGGTAAGGCGTAGGCTGGCCTTCATGCGGAAAATGG
>NW_006238938.1:1240493-1248587 GCF_000226075.1 Solanum tuberosum | reverse complement strand
CATCTAAAGCTTAGCCTAGTCACTATTATCTTGCAAATTTCCTATCAAAAGCATGTACCCAATGATTTAAATCAATATATATTGCGGTCACACCCCAAGAACTTCTCCCCATACTTCTTTATTTTTGTTGTTTTAGATATACTTGTGACAAACCCCCATTGATATTTGACACTTCGATGTCACCCACTTGAATTTACTTTGTTTTTATTCAATAATTTCTCAAACTACTCCTAACTATAACAAAATTCTAGCCTAACTACTATTTTCAATACCACTCCCTTCGGACATGACCCCAACCCTTGGTTGGATTACTATATTATCGACGATCGTAGACACTCGAACCATAGGTTAGTGTCGTTGTCACGATAAGCATCAGAGCCTCGAGGAGTGGCTGCGTAGGAATCATAGAACTCCCTCACGATCTCCTCGCTATATGTTCCTAGTTCCTTGCCCATCCACTCACACTTATGATGTTGAAAGAGCTGGTGGATGTCGGGTTTAGTATGTAGGCTCCCCGTGAGAACTATGTGCTCCTTTGTGATTAGCCGGGCCATCTTTTCTTTTTCATTCAACATCTTGGCATCCTTGTAGATTTTCCATTGGCCCTCTACGCACCTTCTATTGGGCTCCTTAGCAACCGGAGCAGGGTCGTTGTTTTGTGGCACTTGAACCTCATCCGAAGTAGTAGCCTCATCAGACGAGGCAGCCTGGCCATGTGAACTCGAGCCTGTGGAGGACCCAGAAGCAGACCCTGCAGCAGGGGCAGACTCAGAGCCGGAATCAGACCCAGTCGGTGACTCTATCAGTGTATCCTCCTCATCAGACTAGGAGGCAGTGACTACGTCGAGGACCATATTCTTGGCTTGATTTCGAGTAGCCCGGGGTGCTGTGGGTGATGTCCTTCCAGTGGGGGGGACATTTGGGGTCTTTTGCAGCATCAATATCCTCGTCAATTAGCCGATGGGTAGGAGTCGTTGATTTTTATCTACCCTTGATGGCTATAGCTTTCTTCGGGGAAATTGTACCTATGGAGGAAGAATTAGTACCAATATGAACTAAAGACACAGTCAAAAAAATTTTAGAACAAATAATGAACAAAATAAAAATAATAAATTTTTTTACAGACAATGGCTTCAATGGCCACCTACGGTGGACTTCTACGGTCTGTAGGTTGACCTACAGTTCGTGGATCCCCTCCATAGGTCAACAGTCCAAAAAATTTGGGCTCTAATGGGAACCACGGATGTGCAGAACAGTTCGTAGATTGACCTACAGACCGTAGTCCACCTCCGTCGTTCCACACTTAGTGAAATTGATTTGTGCCACGGACCGGATCTACGGTCCGTAGACTGGGTCTCGTGGATCCAGTCTGTGCCAAGTATCAGACACTCTTCACTTCGAAACCAAATTTTATCAATTCAAACCATTGACCTTAGCCTAATCATGCATTTCAACATATTTTTATGCTACTTTGTCATCCCAAGGATTCTAATTACTCAATTTTCAACATGTATTGCCTACGAGGTTAGGAACCCTAGGTCGAAACTTGCATTTAGACTCTTATTACACTGTTTTTACATATTACAAAGACAACACAATCACAATCTATCGTCCCAAGGGTGTTTCTAATTTTAGTTTAGCATGCAATTTCATACAACAACTACCCAAGGTCAAGAGCCATTTCCTGACTTTCTGTAACAACAATGAACCAGAATTCAAAGTGCAGGGAAAGTCTATTACCTTACAAGCAAAGGAAATGGGTGATTGTGTGATGACTCTAGACTTCCAACAACTTCTAACTCGCCTTTCGCACCGAACCCGGATACCGGAACCTCTGGGGAATTTGGGAATGAAGAGATTTGGGAGAGAGGAGAGTGAATTGGGCCTGCACATGTAGCAACCATTAGGCCTTTCTTTTTACATTTTCTGGACAATTTTTAGTCACGGACCCTATGCTATATCTAGCCAACACTAAAACAAAATTAAAGCACCCATCTAAAGTAATATAGAAAATCAAATAAACAAAGAAAACTACTAAACCGAAAAGAAGAACCTATGGTTGGCTAGATTGTACATCTTAGGTTGCCTCCCAAGAAGCACTTGATTTAACTTTACAGCATGACGCAGGCCTCTTGATTACTCAAACTTCATCAAGATAGTAGGCCTGAATGACTTCTTGCACACTTTCCGCATTTCCCAGATAGACCTTGATCCTTTGCCCATTTACCTTAAACCTTGTTCCCTCACTGTTCTCAATTTCCACCGCTCCATGTTGGAGCACTTGCAGGACTAAGAATGGCCCGGTCCACTTGGACTTGAGCTTGCCCGAAAACAAGCGCAACGTAGAGTTGAATAGAAGCATACGATCACCCACAACAAATTCTCACTTTTCAGTCCTTTGATCATTATACTTCTTCATCTTCTCCTTGTACAACGGTGAACTTTCATAAGCTTTTCGGTGAAACTCATCAAGCACATTCAAGTCACTCATTCTCTGATTTGATGCGGCGCCCCAATCCAAATTTAGCTTTTTTATTGCCCACATAGCCTTATGATCTAGCTCTATCGGCAAATGGCAAGACTTCCCATATACAAGTTGGTAGGGGGACATACCTATGGGAGTCTTGAATGAGGTGTAATAGGCCCATAGAGCATCATCAAGCTTCCTTGACCAATCAATTCTATTAGCATTCACACTCTTCGCCAAAATCTATTTGATCTCTCTGTTGGACACTTCAACTTGCCCACTAGTCTGTGGATGGTAAGGAGTGACTACATTGTGGAGGACAGCATATTTCTCAAGTAGCACCTTGAACAACTTATTACAAAAATGGGAACCTCCATCACTGATAATCGCCCTCGGTTTACCAAATCTGGATAAGATATTCTTTTTCAAGAATGCGGTGACACTTTTACCTTCATTGTTGGGAAGAGCAATTGATTCTACCCACTTCGACACATAACCCTAAACCCTAAACAACCACAACAAAATATACTTCATCACATGTGAACTCACAAATGGACCCATAAATTCAATGCCCCATACATCGAACAACTCTATCACCAATATAGGATTCATATGAAGCTCTTGCCTCTTTGAAATCCCTCCTTCTCTTTGGCAACGGTCACAAGACTTGGCGAAATCACGAGCATCTTGGTGGATGGTAGGCAAGTAATACCCACACTGCAAAATTTTATGTGCAATCTAAATACCACTATGATGCCCACCAACAGGCGATGAATGACACGCCTCAAGTACACTCAACATCTCAACCTCAGGCACACAGCGACGAATAATCCCATCAGCACAACTACGATACAAATAAGGTTCATCCCAAAAGAATTTCTTCACATCATGCATAAACTTTTTCCTTTGGTGAAAAGACAAATCGGGGGGCACAATATCGCTTGCCAAATAATTAGCAAAGGCTGCAAACCAAGGAATCAAATCATTAGAAGCGGCCAATACCTGTTCATCTGGAAAAGCATCTATACTAAACATCTCGACCTCAACGACACATCGACGAATAATCCCATCAGCACAACTACGATACAAGTAAGACTCATCCTAAAAGAACTTCTTCACATCATGCATAAACTTTTTCCTTTGGTGAAAAGACAAATTGGATGGCACCAGATCACTTGCCAAGTAGTTAACAAAGTCTGCGAACCAAGGAATCAGATCATGAGAAGCAGCCAATACATGTTCATCTGGAAAAACATCATTAATTTCAGCCCTATCACTAAGCTTGAGCATAGCTTTTTCCTCCAATCTAGACAAATGATCGGCAACCTGATTTTCTGTCCCCTTTCTATATTTCACCACAAAGTCGAACTCTTGCAACAACAACACCCATCTAATCAGCCTCAGTTTTGCATCCTTCTTAGCCATCAAATACCTCAATGCAGAATGGTCACTATTCACAATGACCTCAGTACCAAGCAAGTAGGATCGAAATTTCTCGAATGCGAAAACCACTGCAAGAAGCTCCTGTTCAGTCACTGTATAGTTCTTTTGAGCCATATTTCGAGTTTTGCTAGCATAGTAATTAGGATGAAGAATCTTCTCTCGCCTCTGTCCCAATACCACACCAAGCGCCACTCCACTCGCATCACACATTACCTCAAACGGTTGTCCCCAATCCGGTGAAATAATGATAAGTGTAGTAGCTAACTTCTCCTTCAACTCCCCAAATGCTCTCAGACAAGCATCATCAAAATCAAACTTATACTCATTTTCGAGCAGTTTGCACAATGGATGTGCAATTTTGGAGAAATCCTTGATGAACCTCCTATAGAAACCAAAATGCCCAAGAAAACTTCTAACACATTTAACATAGATAGGTGGTGGAAGATTTTATATTACCTCAACTTTCGCTCTATCAACCTCAATACCCTTCTCAGAAATCCGATGACCCAGAACTATCCCTTCTTTCACCATAAAGTGGCACTTCTCCCAATTGAGCACAAGATTGCACTCTTCACACCGTTTAAGCACCTCGGCCAAATGGTCCAGACAACGATCAAAAGAGTCACCTACTACAGAGAAATCATCCACAAATACCTCAATAGTGTCCTCCACCATATCAAAAAATATTGACATCATACAACACTGGAAGGTCACTGGAACATTACACAACCCAAATGGCATCCGTTTGAATGCGAAAGTCCCATAAGGGCAAGTGAAGGTGGTCTTCTCTTGGTCTTTCGGAGCTATAGAAATCTTATTATATCCCGAATAACCATCAAGGAAACAATACCAACCCTTACACGCAAGTCGGTCCAACATCTGATCCATGAACGGCATAGGAAAGTGGTCATTTTCTGTCCAAGCATTCAATTTCTGATAGTCCATGCAGACTCTCCATCTAGTCACGGGCCTCATCGAAACAAGCTCTTTTCTCTCATTAGTTACCACAGTAATCCCACTTTTCTTGGGCACACATTGAATAAGACACACCCAACTACTATCTACAATGGGATAAATAACTCCAGCATCCAACCACTTGATGATTTCCTTTTTAACTACCTCTTGCATATTTGTATTTAGTCTTCTCTAGTGCTCAATACTAGGCTTGTGATCCGACATGAGTTGAATTTTATGAGAAAAAATACCAGGAGGAATCCCAATTATGTCTGCAATAGTCCAACCAATAGCTTGCTTAAACCTCTTCAACACGGAAACCAACGCCTCAACTTGTGCCACATTCAAATCTGCCGCAATGATGACCGGTATAGTACTATCTTTCCCTAAGAATACATACCTCAAATGTGATGGTAGAGCCTTAAGCTCCAATTTTGGAGCCTCTTCAACAGACGGTCTAGCAGGTGGAGAGTCGCGATTCTTCATGTCTAACTCCAATCTCTTTGGCTTTGAACGAAATTCAAACATATCAAGTGCGGCGACCAATTCATCATAGTCTTCAATACCATCACCCTCAAAGTTCATCATTACCGCTGCTAGTGCATCAACACCCAACCTCTCTTTAATAGGCACCTCAGAACCACTCTCTACAATATGTGTCACCATAGATACTGATTTGAGCTCTCTACTCTACTTCATGAACCTAGAGATATTGAAAGTTGCCTCTTCATTGTTCAATCGGAATTTCATCTGCCCTTTCTCGATATCAACCAAGTCACGCCCAGTGGCTAGGAATGGTCTCCCAAGGATAATGGGAACCTCAAAGTCAACATCACAATCAAGTATCACAAAATCTGCAGGAGAGATGAAAACTCCACTTTCACTAGCACAT
Organism: Solanum tuberosum; assembly: GCF_000226075.1. Lineage (NCBI taxonomy): Eukaryota > Viridiplantae > Streptophyta > Magnoliopsida > Solanales > Solanaceae > Solanum > Solanum tuberosum. The sequence goes on along the minus strand of NW_006238938.1, from coordinate 1,242,831 downwards.
CTTGGAGCACGCCAATGGGCTTCTTCACAGTTCTATTGGCTATAAGTAGTCGCATCGCAGTCGGTTTTGGATCCCCTAAACCCAACTTCTTGTAAATAGCCAATGGCATCAGATTGATACTAGCACCCAAATCGCACAACGCCTTTGCAAAATGTAGCAACCCAATGGTACAAGGAATAGTGAAGGCCCCAGGATCCTCCTTCTTTTGCACAAGGGACCTTGTAGCAATAGCACTACAATATTGCAACTTGTCATCATCCTCAAAACTCACGGCCCACTTTTTAGTCACCAAGTCCTTCATAAACTTTGCATACCCAGGCATTTGCTCCAAAGCTTCTATCAACGGCACATTGATGGAAAGTTGCTTCAACATACTAATAAACATGCGGTATTTGCCTTCTTCAGTCTTCTTTACTAACCTCTGTGGCAAAGGAGGTGGAGGTCTAGGCATGGGAATAACTTTTTGAGTTATCTCTGCTTCCTTCTCTGTCGCATTCTCGGACTATCCATTTACCTCAATCACATCATCATTTTTACTAGCCTCAACTTCAACCCCAAACGGCATAGGTGGATCAATGGTCTCGTTACCCCCCCCCCTTGTAGTGACTGCCATACAATGCATATCATTCTTTGGATTTTGGATGCTGTTGCTAGGAAGTGTGCCAAGTTGATGTGGGTTTATTGTAGTAGACAACTGAGTCATCTGTAGCTCAAGATGCTTGATCGACACTGCATGGGCATCAAATTTTTGACCAATACCAAACAAGTCATTTCGCATCTCCTTCACATTCTCATCAGTCGCATCAAACTTCTTCATCATCTTCTACATCATATCCTCAATACGTGACATATTACCTCCAGCTTCCCTATTACCAGATTCCCGATTTTGAAGAGGGACATAAGGCCCAACCCGATCGTTTCTGTTGCCATAGTTATTTCGGTTGTAGTTGTTGTCACGATTGTAATTCCCATCCCGGACATAATGGCCCTCTCAGTTGTAGTTGCCATAGTTCCGACCTTGGTTTCCTTGACCCTGGCGCCAATTATCTGTATTGGAACCTTGGGCATTGGCTCGAAAACCCCCCGTCTGATCATTCACCGCATAAGTATCTTCTTCATAGTAACATTCCTCAACCAGTGGTGGCTTTCTAGTCAAATAATTTATAGCACTACCTTTTCAGTATCTCCGCTTACATGCTTCAACACCAACCCCAGTTCGGTCCTCATCTGAGCCATCTCCTCACAAATATCATCGGCAGATTGGTTAGTTGTAGCTAGGACTGCAAACGTGTTTCTCCCAATATCTGACTTTCTAGGGCTCCACACTTTTTTGTTTTGGGAAATCTTCTCCAGTTTCTCCACAATCTACTTAAAGGTGCACTAACCATATGAACCTCTAGCGATAACATCAAGCATCGCTTTACTATTGTCATCCTGACCTTGGTAGAAATATTCCTTCATCGATTCATCATCAATGCGGTGATTCGGAACACTTATTATGAAACCAGTGAACCTGTCCCAAGAACTACTCACACTCTCCAGGTAGTGCTACGAAGTTGTTGAGTTTATCTTTGTGGTTTAACTTCTTTGACAAGGAAAAGTATCTTTCCAAGAACACCTCAGTTAATTGTTCCCATGTGTAGATTGAGTTATAAAGAAGCTCAGTAAACCACACAGCAGCATCACCTGTCAATGATAGAGGGAATACTCGCAATCCAATGACATCCATGTCCAAGTCCGGCCATCCCACACAACTTTTGCAATCACTCCTCACCTTGGCTACATGAGCATGTGGATCCTCTGATGCCAAATCAGCAAACAAACATGTCGTTGTAAGCATTTGCATCAAACTGATGGTCACCACAAATGTATGCCCCGGAGGTAGAGGAGGTAGGACAAGAGGTCCTTCAGATTCAGCGGCAATAAAGTTGACCCTATAGTTATCACGCAGTCTTGGTCTCTTGTACCCTCAATGCATCTCCCAGTAGATTCTAAGCTTGAACCTGATTATTCTCATCACCAACCCTCGGAGGCTGCTACCCAACTCCATCACCTAAATTTCCTCCAATAGGATTGACTGGGACTCCTTGGTTATTCATTCTTCGTAAAGTTCTGTTCAATCCTGGATCGTAAGGAGTAAGTGGTTCACCTTGGCTCCGTGTACTTGGCATACACTAGAGTAAGAACCTGAGAGAAACAAAAACAAAACAAAAATTAAAAATTAGAAAATATTTGACTAAAGTTCTATAATGTAGTTAAACTTAATCTAAATGCCTTATTCCTCGGCAGTGGCGCCAAAATTTGATACGCTCAAATTACACCTCCCTAAAGAAGCATA